>NC_082722.1:5408525-5708999 GCF_030144855.1 Hypanus sabinus
AAGCTACAGCGGAACAAGGTGGACTGTGAGTCTGTTTTATCTCAGCAGGGAACCATTCAATACTGTTGAAACAGCACGATCGGAGCTGTCCATTAGCCTGATGGTATGTGCATTCAGGCTTTGGGATCTCTCCTCAGGAGGAGCAGAACAGGGGCAGGCAGCACCCAGAGGGTAAATTGTACCTCAAACTGTGCCACCCACGTTAATTACTGGAGAGTGACGGGATTACAGGGTGAGATGGAGAAGTGTCACACAGCAACCTGTGACTGGGTGAAACATCTGTAATTCATGGTCAGGGCTTCATCCACTCGGAGGAGGAGGGCCCTGTGTCAGGCCACACTTGGGGTAGTGTGTCGTGCTGGTTGCTGCATTCTGGGAAGGATGTTGGAGAGCGTTCACCAACTGCTGCCGGCATTAAACTGTAAAGGGAACTCGGATTGTTCTCTCTAAGTGCTGGAGGCTGACGGGGACCTGAGAGAGTTTATAAAGATATGAGAGGCTGGGAATGTCAGGTGCCAGAGAACATAGCTTGAAGGCGAGAGAAAGAAAGATGAAAGATTTCTGAAACAAGTCTTTTGCACAGGGAGTGTGAGTGAAGGTCCCCCTTACATCATTCACATTTCAGTGAGAGTCTCATCCAAGTTCACCGCGAAAAGCCTGTCTTCTCCCCCAGACCTCTGTCAAATCTCCCCTTGTTCTCCTGAGCTCCAGGGAATAAAGTCCTAACCCGTTCAAACTTCCCCTCTAACTCAGGTCTGGAAGTCCTGGCAATGTCCTTTTGAATTTTCTCTGCACTCTCTGTCTCATTGACATCTTTCTGAAGGTAGGTGGCCAAATCGCACAGCAGCTGAGGCCTCGCCAACATCTGAAACTTCAACGTAACATCACAACTCCTGTAGACGCTCCTTTGATGTATGACGGATAACGTGCCAATGCGTTTTCTTTACTACCTTACTGACCCATGGCACCACTTTCAATGGATGTTCTCCAGTTCTCCAGCGGGAATTGGTTGCCTTTCTGCCCCTCGCCCGTTCTTGGGGGGAGTGCGGGAACAGATGATCTGAGCAATGCTAAAACACTGCTCCATGTTCTGATGGCCTGCTCTCACCCTGTCCACTATCTGGGCCCGAGGTCCTGGCGTTTTTATGGGACCTCTCCCCTGTGGTTCCCCTGAGGAATGGTGAGAGCTTCCGGTCCAGGAAGGCCGGGTGTTTGGTGGATAGTCCGAGTTCTCCAAGGAAGTGAGGTCAGGAGTCTCCTCACTACGGCCAGTGATGGTGGATCTTGGGACAGAGGACTGTCTGCAGCTCAAGGATGCTGCTCCACGTTCAGAATGTTCCACAGAACAGCACAAAGGGCAACAACAAAGCAAGACAACAGACTTCGAAAGCAGGTGCTGTGTGTGGGGTTCGGGCAGCCCATTTTTGTGGGAGTTTTTCTGCTGATGATATATCTCTGGGCACACCTTTTGCATTTCTCCTTCTGGCCCAGTGAGCTGTTGGTTTTGCACAGCCTGAGCTCTGAGTATTTTGTCAGGTCCCCCTTGGGAGTAACCAGACATCAATTTTACTAATATCCTGTGATTTCTTTCCCCTTCCTATTCTCTCTTCTTCCAGTCCCCGTTCTGGTTCTACACTTACCCCTTCGCTTATCCTCACCTCCCTCTGGTGTCCCCTCCTCCGCCCTTTCTCCCACGGACCACGCTCCTCTCCCATCAGACTCCTTCTTTTCAACCCTTTATCTTTTCCACCCGTTTCCTCCCAGATTCTTATAGTATGTCCTCCCTCCAACCCAGCCACCTTCCCCCTCACCTGGTCTCACCTATCACCTCCCAGTGACTCACTTCACCCCCTCTGTCCCCCACCCAGCCACCTTCCCCCTCACCTGGTCTCACCTATCACCTCCCAGTGACTCACCTCATCCCCTCCCCCACCCAGCCACCTTCCCCCTCACCTGGTCTCACCTATCACCTCCCAGTGACTCACTTCACCCCCTCTGTCCCCCACCCAGCCACCTTCCCCCTCACCTGGTCTCACCTATCACCTCCCAGTGTCTCACCTCATCCCCTCCCCCACCCAGCCACCTTCCCCCTCACCTGGTCTCACCTATCACCTCCCAGTGTCTCACTTCACCCCCTCTGTCCCCCACCCAGCCACCTTCCCCCTCACCTGGTCTCACCTATCACCTCCCAGTGTCTCACCTCATCCCCTCCCCCACCCAGCCACCTTCCCCCTCACCTGGTCTCACCTATCACCTCCCAGTGACTCACCTCATCCCCTCCTCCACCCAGCCACCTTCCCCCTCACCTGGTCTCACCTATCACCTCCCAGTGACTCACCTCATCCCCTCCCCCACCCAGCCACCTTCCCCCTCACCTGGTCTCACCTATCACCTCCCAGTGTCTCACCTCATCCCCTCTGTCCTCCACCCACCCACCTTCCCCCTCACCTGGTCTCACCTATCACCTCCCAGTGACTCACTTCACCCCCTCTGTCCCCCACCCAGCCACCTTCCCGCTCACCTGGTCTCACCTATCACCTCCCAGTGACTCACCTCATCCCCTCCCCCACCCAGCCACCTTCCCCCTCACCTGGTCTCACCTATCACCTCCCAGTGTCTCACCTCATCCCCTCCCCCACCCAGCCACCTTCCCCCTCACCTGGTCTCACCTATCACCTCCCAGTGACTCACCTCATCCCCTCCCCCACCCAGCCACCTTCCACCTCACCTGGTCTCACCTATCACCTCCCAGTGACTTACCTCATCCCCTCCCCCAACCAGCCACCTTCCCCCTCACCTGGTCTCACCTATCACCTCCCAGTGACTCACCTCATCCCCTCCCCCACCCAGCCACCTTCCCCCTCACCTGGTCTCACCTATCACCTCCCAGTGTCTCACTTCACCCCCTCTGTCCTCCACCCAGCCACCTTCCCCCTCACCTGGTCTCACCTATCACCTCCCAGTGACTCACCTCATCCCCTCCCCCACCCAGCCACCTTCCCCCTCACCTGGTCTCACCTATCACCTCCCAGTGTCTCACCTCATCCCCTCCCCCACCCAGCCACCTTCCCCCTCACCTGGTCTCACCTATCACCTCCCAGTGTCTCACTTCACCCCCTCTGTCCCCCACCCAGCCACCTTCCCCCTCACCTGGTCTCACCTATCACCTCCCAGTGTCTCACCTCATCCCCTCCCCCACCCAGCCACCTTCCCCCTCACCTGGTCTCACCTATCACCTCCCAGTGTCTCACTTCACTCCCTCTGTCCCCCACCCAGCCACCTTCCCCCTCACCTGGTCTCACCTATCACCTCCCAGTGTCTCACCTCATCCCCTCCCCCACCCAGCCACCTTCCCCCTCACCTGGTCTCACCTATCACCTCCCAGTGACTCACCTCATCCCCTCCTCCACCCAGCCACCTTCCCCCTCACCTGGTCTCACCTATCACCTCCCAGTGTCTCACCTCATCCCCTCTGTACTCCACCCACCCACCTTCCCCCTCACCTGGTCTCACCTATCACCTCCCGGTGTCTCACCTCATCCCCCCTCTCCTCCACCAACCCACCTTCCCCCTCACCTGGTCTCACCTATCACCTGTCAGTGTCTCACTTCACCCCCTCCGTCCTCCACCCAGCCACCTTCCCCCTCACCTGGTCTCACCTATCACCTTCCAGTGTCTCACCTCATCCCCTCTGTCCTCCACCCACCCACCCACCTTCCCCCTCACCTGGTCTCACCTATCACCTCCTAGTGTCTCACCTCATCCCCTCTGTCCTCCACCCACCCACCCACCTTCCCCCTCACCTGGTCTCACCTATCACCTCCCAGTGTCTCACCTCATCCCCTCTGTCCTCCACCCACCCACCCACCTTCCCCCTCACCTGGTCTCACCTATCACCTCCCAGTGTCTCACCTCATCCCCTCTGTCCTCCACCCACCCACCCACCTTCCCCCTCACCTGGTCTCACCTATCACCTCCCAGTGTCTCACCTCATCCCCTCTGTCCTCCACCCACCCACCCACCTTCCCCCTCACCTGGTCTCACCTATCACCTCCCAGTGACTCACCTCATCCCCTCCCCCACCCACCCACCTTCCCCCTCACCTGGTCTCACCTATCACCTCCCAGTGACTCACCTCATCCCCTCCCCCACCCAGCCACCTTCCCCCTCACCTGGTCTCACCTATCACCTCCCAGTGTCTCACCTCATCCCCTCCCCCACCCAGCCACCTTCCCCCTCACCTGGTCTCACCTATCACCTCCCAGTGTCTCACCTCATCCCCTCTGTCCTCCACCCACCCACCTTCCCCCTCACCTGGTCTCACCTATCACCTCCCAGTGACTCACCTCATCCCCCCTCTCCTCCACCCACCCACCCACCTTCCCCCTCACCTGGTCTCACCTATCACCTTCCAGTGTCTCACCTCATCCCCTCCCCCACCCAGCCACCTTCCCCCTCACCTGGTCTCACCTATCACCTCCCAGTGTCTCACCTCATCCCCTCCCCCACCCAGCCACCTTCCCCCTCACCTGGTCTCACCTATCACCTCCCAGTGTCTCACCTCATCCCCTCCCCCACCCAGCCACCTTCCCCCTCACCTGGTCTCACCTATCACCTCCCAGTGTCTCACCTCATCCCCTCCCCCACCCAGCCACCTTCCCCCTCACCTGGTCTCACCTATCACCTCCCAGTGTCTCACCTCATCCCCTCCCCCACCCAGCCACCTTCCCCCTCACCTGGTCTCACCTATCACCTCCCAGTGTCTCACCTCATCCCCTCTGTCCTCCACCCACCCACCCACCTTCCCCCTCACCTGGTCTCACCTATCACCTTCCAGTGTCTCACCTCATCCCCTCCCCCACCCAGCCACCTTCCCACTCACCTGGTCTCACCTATCACCTCCCAGTGTCTCACCTCATCCCCTCTGTCCTCCACCCACCCACCCACCTTCCCCCTCACCTGGTCTCACCTATCACCTTCCAGTGTCTCACCTCATCCCCTCCCCCACCCACCCACCTTCCCCCTCACCTGGTCTCACCTATCACCTCCCAGTGTCTCACCTCATCCCCTCTGTCCTCCACCCACCCACCCACCTTCCCCCTCACCTGGTCTCACCTATCACCTTCCAGTGTCTCACCTCATCCCCTCCCCCACCCACCCACCTTCCCCCTCACCTGGTCTCACCTATCACCTTCCAGTGTCTCACCTCATCCCCTCTGTCCTCCACCCACCCACCCACCTTCCCCCTCACCTGGTCTCACCTATCACCTTCCAGTGTCTCACCTCATCCCCTCCCCCACCCACCCACCTTCCCCCTCACCTGGTCTCACCTATCACCTTCCAGTGTCTCACTTCATCCCCTCCCCCACCCAGCCACCTTCCCCCTCACCTGGTCTCACCTATCACCTCCCAGTGACTCACCTCATCTCCTCCCCCACCCAGCCACCTTCCCCCTCACCTGGTCTCACCTATCACCTCCCAGTGACTCACCTCATCCCCTCCCCCACCCAGCCACCTTCCCCCTCACCTGGTCTCACCTATCAGCTCCCAGTGACTCACCTCATCCCCTCCCCCACCCAGCCACCTTCCCCCTCACCTGGTCTCACCTATCAGCTCCCAGTGACTCACTTCATCCCCTCTGTCATCTCTTCATTCTGTTTTCTCCCCCTTTTCATTCCTGATGAAAGGTCTCCACCTGGACCGTTGACTCGCTCCACCGATGCTTCCTAATCGACTGTTCCTTCTGCATCTTGTGTGTGTTGACCATCCACGTTCCTTCCTTCCCAAAGGATCTCATCTCATCTTGACATTCGTTGCCTCAAAGGGTGATGGTGGGAGACTGGAGGCTGGTGATTAGTGGTGTTCTCAGGGCACTGCCGTTTGTCATCTATATCAACGATTCGTATGAAAGTGTGCGAGTCACAGTAAGCGAATTTGTGGCTGACCAACATTTAATGAGGATGAGTACGTTAGTGAGAGGGCAAGGTCCATGTGTGGGTCAATAGGACCAGACAAAATAACAGTTTGGATGGGACCAAGGCCTGTTCCTCGGCTGGACTGCTCTATGACGTGTGACTAGGACAATAAAATGGGTGATGTCACCTTATAGCGGACATTGATGGAGTTTATGAAAAGTTACAAAGGGACCTTGATCAGCTGGGGAAGTGGGAAGCACATCTACATGAAACTCTGCTGTAGGAAAGCAGCATCCATCGTCAGAGATACCCACCACCCAGGCCAGGCTCTTTCCATCAAGTAAAAGGTACAGGAGCCTCAAGACTCGCACCAGCGGGTTCAAGAACAGTGACTACCCCCCTCAACCATCAGGCTCCTGAACAAAAGGGGATAACGACACTCTTTTGAGGAAGTCTTGTTATTTCATGCTCATTGTTTATTGCTATTTATTTGTATCTGCTTTTGCACGGTTTGTTTACAGTTTACATTTATGGATTTGCTAAGTCTGCCGCAGAAAAAGAATCTCGGAGTTGTATGCACGCACTCTGGTAATTGCACTTTGAACTTTCGAATGGAAAGGATCAGCTGGAGAAGTGACTGAGGAATGGCAAATGGGGTTTATTTTAGGTGAGTGTAGGGTGTTGTGTTTTGGGAGGTCAAACCAGGTAGGATTTTCTCAGTGATCGGTAGTGTTGTAGAAGAGGAGGCCCTTGAAGTACAAGCACACTGTTGTGGGCAGTGTGGTGAAGAAGACCCTGGCACACTGGTGTGCATCAGGCAGGGTGCTGAGTGCAGGAGCCGGGACGTAATGTTGCAGCTGCAACTGTACAAGACACTTCTGGTCACCCTGCTATAGAAAGATGCCTGAGAGGTAAACCAAGCTATTTCAAAGGTTGGATTTGAAGCCTTCCTTGGTTCTGAGCTTGAGGTGAATGTACTGTTGGCTCCACGTCAGAGTTAGCAGAATGGTCTCAGAGTGTTTGCTTATTCCCCCAGGGTGGCTGTTTCAATCTCTCACTCAGGGCATTGAGGAGCAGACAGGCAAAATCATTATGAACACTGACCACCCAGCAAACTGCCTTTTCCAAAAGCTCTCTTCGAAAAAGCACTGAAGGGCTGGTAAAACAAAGCTTCACGCCATCTTTCCCCAATGCAGTTACCATTCCAGTTCGTACATCACTGCCCTGCAGACAATTTAAAGTACTTTTATAATTTAAAGTTCAAGGTAAATTTATTATCAAAATGCACATATGTCACCATATACAACCTGAGATTAGTTTCCTTGTGGGCTTTCACGGTAAATACAAAGCAGTTAATCTGATGAACCGTTCTCGTTAGCCCATCGCTGCTGGAGCTCGTTCCAGTCTCACTTTCCTGTAAATGCCTGCAAGGTACGTGGCACGTGGACAGCTACACAGCTACATGGGTAGGAAGGGCTGAGAGCAAGAGTTCCCAACCGTGGACCCTCGGCTGGTTCAGTGGGATTTGACCAAATGGGGATGCGCAGGAAGACACGGTGACTGATGAGCCAAATGCTGTCAGACTCTATGATTCTGTGGCCAGACCACGTGATTTGCCCAATATCTATATCTCTAACATGGGAGTAGCTATTGTCCGATACTTGCACTCTAGTTATCTGGTTTCTATAGTGTTCTCTGGTTTTTTGGTTAACCATTATGTGTTCAGCATTTTCCCGTTCTCTAATTAGCCCTTCATTGCTCAGACCTCTCTAGTTTTAACAAAAACTTCCTTAAATATCATACTTCAAAAACTGCATGGACTTCCTCAGTCCTGTCTTTTGTTCCCCCATCCACACGCCAAGAGGCAGAGGGAGGATTCACAATCTAGAAGCGTAAAACAGGTACAGCAAAGAGGAGGCCATTTGGTCCATCGTGTATACTCTGACTCAGTAGCAGAGCATCTAGTTCCTTCCCTTGGCCATTTCACTATGGACTCGTGAATTTTCCTTAGCTTTACGTGTATTCAGCTCCCCACTGAAGGCCACAATTGAATCTCCCCACACGTGCAGGCAACACAGTCGAGATTCTAATCAGATGCTGCATAAAACGGTTCTCCTCACATCGCTCTTCATGCCTGCCTCCGTTATTTTACGCTTGTGATCAGCAGTCCTCCATCCCTCTGCACCAATGAAAACAGCTTTCTCCTCTCCAGCCCTCACCTGGTTACCTACTTCAGCCAAATCTCTCCTCAGACCCTACTCATCGAGTCACAGTGCATAAGAAAAGGCCATTCGGCCTGCCAAGTCTGCCGTTCATCAAGAACCTGTTTGCACTAACCTGTACCAATTGCATTGTATACTGTCAGGCATGGCTATCAAGTCCCCCCAGTTTTTACTGCTCATCTTGGGGAAATTTTCAGCAGACAATTAACCCGCACATCTTTGGGATGTGGGAAGAAACCATAGCGCTTAGGAGAAACCCACATCTTCACAGGAAGAACATGTAAACTCCACACAGACAGCACCTGAGGTGTGTGGGGCCATGAGGCAACAGCTCTACCTACTGCACCACTGACCTGTGCCAAAATTCAGATTGGATCTGGGTTTTACTCAGCGGGCAAACCAACTCCAGCTTTAAACAATTCATACGTTAAAATGACTTTCTTACGAATCTCCAAGCCCGAATTCCAGTCTGTTCTGAAACACCAGATGTTTAACAAAGAGGAAAGCAAGCAATAGTTTTAACTCTGAGTGCAGTTTCACTATAAGCAGAGAGCCCCATTGCCTCATGTTTACTTGTCTCTGATGGTAAACATAGGAACAGAATTAGGCCGTTTAGCTCACCGAGTCTGCTCTGTCATTATTATCCCTCTCAACCCCATTCTCCTGCTTTCTTTTAACATCCTTACTAATCAGGAGTCTGTCAAACTCTGCTTTAAATGTCCATTGACCTGGCCTCCACAGCCATCGGTGGCAATGAATTCCACAGATTCACCACTGTCCAGCTAAAGAATGCCTCCTCTTCTCTGTTCTAGGTGGACCCCTTTCTCTTCTGAGGCCCAGCACTACTGGAACCAACCTCCCTAAACCTAATACTTATTAGGTTTCAGTGAGATTCCCCTCATTACACCTCATGAGATAAACTAATGGCAACGTTGCTCCAGCATATCTTTTATAATGCAGGCTTATCTTTATTTGCTTTGCTAATGACGTGTTTGTGATCTGGATGCCCCTCATAAGGTCTAACTGTTAAAAGAGAGCTGTGTTGAACCTGCCCTTTGCTCAGATGATCTCATTGGGTTGATGTGACCCAGAAAGGCAAATTCTGATAATTGCATCTACAGGCTCATCTTTGATGTTTGTTGAATCAATTACGCACAGACTATTTGGCAATCACTTTTGTACAAAAGGATAGTTGGAAGATAGTTGGGGATTGAGTTCAAGAGCCACAAGGTAACAATACAACTCAATAAACCCCTGGTCAGAGCACACTTGGAATATTGTGTTTTGTTCTGTTCTGGTCGTTCATCTTAGGAAGGATGTGGAAGCTTTAGAGAAGGAGCAGAGGAGATTCACCAGGATGCTGCCTGGATTAGAGAGGGTGCAGAGGAGATTCACCAGGATGCTGCCTGGATTAGAGAGGGTGCAGAGGAGATTCACCAGGATGCTGTCTGGATCAGAGAGGGTGCAGAGGAGATTCACCAGGATGCTGCCTGGATTAGAGAGGGTGCAGAGGAGATTCACCAGGATGCTGCCTGGATCAGAGAGGGTGCAGAGGGGATTTACCAGGATGCTGCCTGGATCAGACAGGGAGCAGAGGAGATTCACCAGGGTGCTGCCTGGATCAGAGAGGGTGCAGAGGAGATTCACCAGGATGCTGCCTGGATTAGAGAGGGTGCAGAGGAGATTCACCAGCTTGCTGTCTGGATTAGAGAGGGTGCAGAGGAGATTCACCAGGATGCTGTCTGGATTAGAGAGGGTGCAGAGGAGATTCACCAGGATGCTGTATGGATTAGAGAGGGAGCAGAGGAGATTCACCAGCTTGCTGCCTGGATTAGAGAGGGTGCAGAGGAGATTCACCAGGATGCTGCCTGGATCAGAGAGGGTGCAGAGGAGATTCACCAGGATGCTGTCTGGATCAGAGAGGGTGCAGAGGAGATTCACCAGGATGCTGCCTGGATTAGAGAGGGTGCAGAGGAGATTCACCAGCTTGCTGCCTGGATTAGAGAGGGTGCAGAGGAGATTCACCAGGACACTGCCTGGATTAGAGAGGGTGCAGAGGAGATTCACCAGGACGCTGCCTGGATTAGAGAGGGTGCAGAGGAGATTCACCAGTATGCTGCCTGGATTAGAGAGGGTGCAGAGGAGATTCACCAGCTTGCTGCCTGGATTAGAGAGGGTGCAGAGGGGATTTACCAGGATTCTGCCTGGATTAGAGAGGGTGCAGAGGAGATTCACCAGGATGCTGCCTGGATTAGAGAGGGTGCAGAGGAGATTCACCAGGATGCTGCCTGGATTAGAGAGGGTGCAGAGGAGATTCACCAGGATGCTGCCTGGATTGGAGAGGATGCAGAGGAGATTCACCAGGATGCTGCCTGGACTGGAGAGAGTGCAGAGGAGATTCACCAGGATGCTGCCTGGATTGGAGAGGGTGCAGAGGAGATTCACCAGGATGCTGCCTGGATTAGAGAGGGTGCAGAGGAGATTCACCAGGATGCTGCCTGGATTAGAGAGGGTGCAGAGGAGATTCACCAGGATGCTGCCTGGATCAGAGGGGGTACAGAGGAGATTCACCAGTATGCTGCCTGGATTAGAGAGGGTGCAGAGGAGATTCACCAGGATGCTGTCTAGATTAGAGAGGGTGCAGAGGAGATTCACCAGGATGCTGCCTGGATTAGAGAGGGTGCAGAGGAGATTCACCAGGATCCTGCCTGAATTAGAGAGGGTGCAGAGGAGATTCACCAGGATGCTGCCTGGATTAGAGAGGGTGCAGAGGAGATTCACCAGGATGCTGCCTGGATCAGAGAGGGTGCAGAGGAGATTCACCAGGATGCTGCCTGGATTAGAGAGGGTGCAGAGGAGATTCACCAGGTTGCTGCCTGGATTAGAGAGGGAGCAGAGGAGATTCACCAGGATGCTGCCTGGATTAGAGAGGGTGCAGAGGAGATTCACCAGGATGCTGCCTGGATCAGAGAGGGTGCAGAGGAGATTCACCAGGATGCTGCCTGGATTAGAGAGGGTGCAGAGGAGATTCACCAGGTTGCTGCCTGGATTAGAGAGGGAGCAGAGGAGATTCACCAGCTTGCTGCCTGGATTAGAGAGGGAGCAGAGGAGATTCACCAGCTTGCTGCCTGGATTAGAGAGCAGGTCTTATGAGGATAGGCTGAGTGAGTTCTCTTTGGAGGATGAGAGGTGTACAAGATAATAAGAGGCATAGACTGAGTGGAGAGTGAGAGACTCTCCCCAGGGCAGAAATGGCTAAGCAAGGGGACATCATTTAAAACAGGAGAAAATTCCCAGGTGCTGGAAATCCAAACAACGTATAGAAAACACACAAAATGCTAGAGGAACTCAGCAGGTTAGGTGGCATCTATGGAAAAGAGTAACATTTGATGTATTGGGCCGAGTCCCTTCATCAGGACCCTTCATCTATGTGCCAGTGAGACCAGAAACAGAAAGATCGTTCAGTTGAGGAGTTGGTGCAGGAGGGAGGGCATAAGGTTTTTGGATCATTGGGCTCTCTCCCAGGGAAACTGGGACCTGGACAGAAGGGACGGTTTGCACCTGATCTGGAGGGGGAAGGTTTGTTAATGCTGCACAGTGGGGTTTAAACTCGAGTTGGGAACCAGAGTGGAGGCAGGTGTTGGTAATTCCTCAGTCAAAGTCAGGAATGAAACGGTTGAGCCTGGTGCAACCCGTGTCCTGAGCTTCAATGCAAGAATCACCCTGGAAAGCTGGATGAGCTCAGGGCCTGGAATTATGATATTGTAGCCATCAGTGAGACTTGGTTGCAGGACGGGCAGGACGGGCAGGACTGGCTTCCATTGTTTCAGACATGTTAGGGTGGGAGGGCTTAAAGGAGAAGGGGTGGCATTACTAAATGTCACAGTAGTCCCCCCTCTTCTGGGGGAGGTATGATCTGTACAAAAAGAATGGGTTACACCTGGACCCAAAGGGGTGCAATATCCCAGGAGGCAGGTTTAATAGGGCTGTAAGGGAGGGTTTAAACTAATTTGGCAGGGGGATGGGAACCCGAGTGATAGGGCTGAGGAAAGGGGAAACAGAATTAAATCAAAGATAGCGTGTTACAGAGATGATTGAAAGAACAGGCAGGAGATGAGGCTTAATCACAGCCAGCGGGATGAGTTACAGAGCAATAGAGGCATGGTGCAGTTAAAACAGAAAGAAACAAACACTGGACTGAGAGTGTTGTATTTGAATGCACGCGGCATTGGACGATCTTGAAATTCAGCTACAGATTGGCAAGTTGTGGCCATCTCTGAAACCTGGCTAAAGGATGGCTGCCATTGTGAGCTGAACATCCAAGGATATACAGTGTAGAACTATAGAACCATAGAACATTACAGCACAGAAACAGGCCTTTTGGCCCTTCTTGGCTGTGTCGAACTATTTTTCTGCCTAATCCCACTGACCTGCACCTGGGTCATTTCCCTCCAAACCCCTCTCATCCATGTACCTGTCCAAGTTTTTCTTAAATGTCAAAAGTGAGCCCGCATTCACCACTTCATCTGGCAGCTCATTCCACCCTCCCACCACTCTCTGCGTGAAGAAGCCCCCCCCCCCAATGTTCCCTTTAAACTTTTCCCCCTTCACCCTTAACCCATGTCTTCTGGTTTTTTCCTCCCCTGGCCTCAGTGGAAAAAGCCTGCTTGCATTCACTCTATCTATACCCATCATAATTTTATATACCTCTATCAAATCTCCCCTCATTCTTCTACACTCCAGGGAATAAAGTCCTAACCTATTCAACCTTTCTCTGTAACTCAGTTTCTCAAGTCCCGGCAACATCCTTATAAGCCTTCTCTGCACTCTTTCAAACTTATGAAAATCCTTCCTGTAATTAGGTGACCAAAACTGTACACAATACTCCAAATTCGGTCTCACCAATGTCTTATACAACCTCACCATTACATTCCAACTCTTATACTCAATACTTTGATTTATAAAGGAAATTACAAGCAGGGTAGACAAAGGAGATGCAGTAGACGTGGTGTACTGGGATTTTCAGAAGGCCTTTGACAAGGTGCCGTACATGAGGCTGTTTAGCAAGATAAGAGTCCATGGAATTACAGGAAAGTTACTAGCATGGGTGGAGCATTGGCTGGTCAGGGGTTCCATAGGGGTCAGTGTTGGGACCAATGTCTTTTATGATGTATGTCAATGATTAGGACAATGGGATTAATGGATTTGTGGCTAAATTTGCCGATGATACAAAGACAGGTTGTGGAGCGGGAGTGTTGAGGAAACAGAGAGCCTGCAGAGATACTTAAAAAATTTAGGGGAATGGACAAAGAAGTGGGAAATGAAATACAATGTTGGAAAGTGTATGGTCATGCACTTTGGTGGAAGAAATAAACAGGCAGACTATTATTTAGATGAGGAGAGAATTCAAAATGTAGAGATGCAAAGGGACTTGGGAGTCCTTATGCAGGAGACTGTAAAGGTTAACCTCCAGAAGGCAAATGCAACGTTGGCATTCATTTCTAGAGGTATAGAATATAAGAGCAGGGATGTGATATTGAGGCATTATAAGGCACTCATGAGATCACACTTGGAGTATTATGAGAAGGTTGAGCTCCTTATTTCAGAAAGGATATGCTGACATTGGAGAGGGTTCAGAGAAGATTCACGAGAATGATTCCAGGAATGAAAGGCTTTCCGCATGAGGAATGTCTGGCAGCTCTTGGGCTGTATTCCCTGGAGTTCAGGAGAATGAGGGGTGATCTCATAGAAACATTCTGAATGTTAAGAGGCCTATACAGATTAGATATGGCTAAGTTATTTCCCGTGGTAGGGGAGTCTAGGACAAGATTGAAGGACGTCCATTTAGAACAGATATACTGAGAAATTACTTTAGTCTGAGGGTGGTAAATCTGTGGAATTTGTTGCCACAAGCAGCTATGGAGGCCAAGGTGTACACGTTTGTATTTTAGGCAGAGATAGATAGGTTCTTGATTATAATCATATAACAATTACAGCAGGAAACAGGCCATCTCAGCCCTTCTAGTCCGTGCCGAATGCTTACTCTCACCTAGTCCCACCGACCTGCACTCAGCCCACAACCCTCCATTCCTTTCCTGTCCATATACCTATCCAATTTTACTTTAAATGACAATACCAAACCTGCCTCTACCACTTCTATTGGAAGCTCGTTCCACACAGCTACCACTAGCTGAGTAAAGAAGTTCCCCCTCGTGTTACCCCTAAACTTTTGCCTCCAACTCTCAACTCATGTCCTCTTGTTTGAATTTCCCCTGCTCTCAATGGAAAAAGCCTATCCACATCAACTCTATCTATCCCTCTCATAATTTTAAATACCTCTATCAAGTCCCCCCTCAACCTTCTACGCTCCAAAGAATAAAGACCTAACTTGTTCAACCTTTCTCTGTAACTTAGGTGCTGAAACACAGGTAACATTCTAGTAAATCTTCGCTGTACTCTCTCTATTTTGTTGACATCATTCCTATAATTCGGTGACCAGAGCTGTACACAATACTCCAAATTTGGCCTCAGCAATGCTTGTACAATTTTAACATTACATCCCAACTCCTATACTCAATGCTCTGATTTATAAAGGCCAGCATACCAAAAGCTTTCTTCACCACCCTATCCACATGAGATTCCACCTTCAGGGAACTATGCACCATTATTCCTAGATCACTCTGTTCTACCGCCTTCTTCAATGCCCTACCATTTACCATGTAGGTCCTATTTGGATTATTCCTACCAAAATGTAGCACCTCACACTTATCAGCATTAAACTCCATCTGCCATCACTCAGCCCACTCTTCTAACTGGCCTAAATCTCTCTGCAAGCTTTGAAAACCTACTTCATTATCCACAATGCCACCTACCTTAGTATCATCTGTATACTTACTAATCCAATTTACCAACCCATCATCCAGATCACTAATGTATATGACAAACAACATTGGACCCAGTACAGATCCCTGAGGCACACCACTAGTCACCGGCCTCCAACCTGACAAACAGTTATCCACCACTACTCTCTGGCATCTCCCATTCAGCCACTGTTGAATCCATTTTACTACTTCAATATTAATACCTATCGATTGAACATGGACCCTGCACAGATTACAGCACAGGTGGTGTTTGCTATCCTGAGGCAAATCAGGGTGGATAAATCCACAGGCCCAGACAAGGTGATCCCTTGGACCCTACAGGAGTAAAGTGCAGAAATTGCCAGGGCCCTAGCAGAGATATTTAAATCATCCTTAGCAAGTGAAGAAGTACCAAAGGATTAAGGATAGCCAATGTTGTTCTGCTATTTATAAAAGACTCTAAATAGAAACCTGGAAATTATAGGCTGGTTAGCCTGACATCAGTTGTGGGAAAGTTATTGGAAGGTATCCTAAGGGACCAGATATATAAGTATTTGGATAAACATGGACTGATTAAGGATAGTCAACATGGCTTCATGCATGGTAGGTCACGTCTAATCAATCTTGGGAGATTTTCGAGGAAATTATCAGGGAAGTGGATGAAGGCAAGGCCATGGATGTTGTCTACATGAACTTTAGCAAGCCACTTGACAAAGTTCCACATGGGAGGTTGGTCAGGAAGCCTTCAAGTTCAGGTAGTAAACTGGATCAAACATTGGTTTTCAGGGAGAAACTAAAGAGTGGTAGTAGATGGTTGTCTCTCTGACTGTGTCTAGTAGTGGATCAGTGCTGGGTCCATTGTTGTTTGTCATCTAAATCAATGATCAAAATGATAATGTGTCTAACTGGATCAGCAAGTATGCTGATGACACCAAAATTGAGGGTAATTGGGTCATAAAGAAAGTTTTTGGCACATTGACCTTCATAAATCAATGTATTTACAGGGGACGGGATGTTATGTTGAAGTTGTATAAGACATTGGTGAAGCTTAATTTGGAGTATTCTGTGCAGTTTTGGTCACCTACCTGCAGGAAAGATGTAAACAGGTTGAAAGGGTGCAGAGAAAATTTAAAAGGATGTTGCTGGGTCTGGAGGAGCTGAGTTGTAAGGAAAGATTGAATAGATTAGGACTTTATTCCTTAGGATGTAGAAGTTTGAGAGGAGATTTGACAGAGGTGTACAAAATCATGAGGGTCATTGATAGGGTAAATGTAAGCAAGCTTTTACCACTGAGGTTGGGTGGGACTACAACCAGAGGTCATGGGTTAAGGATGAAAGGTGAAAAGTTTAAGGGGAACATAAGGGGAAGCTCCTTCATAGAGAGGGGTATGAGAGTGTGGAACGAGCTCGATTTCAACATTGAAGAGAAGTTTGCATAGGTACATGGATGGGAGAGGTATAGAGGGCTGGAGGTCCCAGTGCAAGTCAATGAGACAAGGTGGCTGAAATGGTTTTGGTATGGACAAGGTCAGCAGAAGAGCCTGTTTCTGTGCCGTACTTCCCTATGACTCTTTTATGGACATTTAAGAAACTTTCATGACACATCTCATGCTTTGAATTTTTTCAATTATTTTAAGTTCCCTGGCCCCCTCCCTTCTTATTTTCACCATGCACGTCCAGTCCCTATACACCGCCATCCCCCACCGAGATGGTCTCGAAGCTCTTCGGGGTTTTTTTGGATTCCAGACCTAACCAATTCCCCTCTACACCACTCTTTTCCGTCCAGCGGAATTAGTTCTTACTCTCAATAATTTCTCCTTTGGCTCCTCCCACTTCCTCCAAACCAAGGGTGTAGCCATGGGCACCCGTATGGGTCCCAGTTATGTCTGCCTTTTTGTTGGCTTTGTGCAACAGTCCATGTTCCAAGTCCATCCCCCTCTTTTCCTTCGCTACATCGACGACTGCATTGGCGCTGCCTCATGCTGAGCTCGTCGACTTCATTAACTTTGCCTCTAACTTTCACCCTGCCCTCAAATTTACCTGGTCCATTTCCGACACCTCCCTCCCCTTTCTTGATCTTTCTGTCTCCATCTCTGGAGACGGCCTATCTACTGATATCTACTATAAGCCTACAGACTCTCACAGCTACCTGGAATATTCTTCTTCCCACCCTGTCTCTTGCAAAAAGGCTATCCCCTTCTCACAATTCCTCCATCTCCGCCGCATCTGCTCTCAGGATGAGGCTTTTCTTTCCAGGACGAAGGAGATGTCTTCCTTTTTTAAACAAAGGGGCTTCCCTTCGTCCAGCATCAACTCTGCTCTCAAACGCATCTCTCCCATTTCCCGCAAATCTGCCCTCGCCCCATCCACCCACCACCCCAGTCGGGATAGGGTTCCCCTTGTCCTCACATACCACCCCACCAGCCTCCAGGTCCAACATATAATTCTCCGTAACTTCCACCACCTCCACTACCAAACACATTTTCCCCTCCCCCCCCTTTCTGCTTTTCGCAGGGATCGCTCGTCCCCCCCATCCCTTCCCACCGATCTCCCTCTTGGCACTTATCCTTGTAAACGGAACAAGTGCTACACCTGCCCTTACACTTCCTCCCTCACCACCATTCAGGGCCCCAGACAGTCCTTCCAGGTGAGGCGACACTTCACCTGTGAGTCGGCTGGTGTGGTATACTGCGTCCGGCGCTCCCGGTGTGGCCTTTTATATATTGGTGAGACCCGACGCAGACTGGGAGACCGTTTCGCTGAACACCTACGCTTGGTCCACCAGAAAAAGCAGGATCTCCCAGTGGCCACACATTTTAATTCCATGTCCCATTCCCATTCTGATATGTCTATCCATGGCTTCCTCTGTTGTCAAAATGAATCCAAACTCAGCTTGGAGGAACAACACCTTATATACCGGCTGGGTAGCCTCCAACCTGATGGCATGAACAATGACTTCTCTAACTTCCGTTAATGCCCTCCTCCCCTTCTTACCCCATCCCTGACATATTTAGTTGTTTGCCTGTTCTCCATCTCCCTCTGGTGCCGGATCCGCCCCCCCCCCCCTTCTTTCTCCCGAGGCCTCCCATCCCATGATCCTTTCCCTTCTCCAGCTCTGTATCACTTTTGCCAATCACCTTTCCAGCTCTTAGCTTCATCCCACCCCCTCCGGTCTTCTCCTATCATTTCGCATTTCCCCCTCCCCCTCTACTTTCAAATCTCTTACTACCTTTCCTTTTGGTTAGTCCTGATGAAGGGTCTCGGCCCGAAACGTCGACAGCGCTTCTCCCTATAGATACTGCCTGGCCTGCTGTGTTCCACCAGCACTTTGTGTGTGTTGTTGTAAGAAACTTTTAGATAGGCACAGATGAAAGAAAATGGAGGCAATGTGGGAGAGAAATATTAGATTGATCTTGGTGTAGGTTACAAAGTGGGATGACACTGCGAGCTGACAGGCCTGTATTGTGTTTTAATCTACTATGTTCACCCAGAGGGACTGCGTTTTTGACAATTACTCTACGTTCGTAATTGTAAATGACTTTTTGAAAGGCTTATTTTGTGATTTTCTAATTTTCATATATGCTTGACATCTTTTAACTTATCACATGTTCCTACTTGTACATCATGCTGATGAGCTCCTGACTTGTTAGCCAGGTTTTTATTGATCCTGTTCAAATCATCCTCACTATCTCTGACCTCACAACAATTAGTTTATCTTAAATAACCTGCTGCCATCGCTGTTCATGTAGGTGTTGCAAGTTTAATAGAGTCAAACAGTGAAATGGCATTCCAACCACCATCTCCATGTTGACCAATGGATCTCCATCTGTATTAATCCCATCTTCCAGCACTAGGCCCTCAGCCATCCACACCCGGGCGATACTTCTCCAATGTTGTCAATGACTCTGCAACCACCACTCTCTCTGGTTGTGTGCTTGAGGTACTCCGGGTGAATTAAGTCCCCCTCAGATCCCTCAAAATCTTTTTCCCTTATCCTAAGTCTAAAATGACCTAGCTATGATGTACCTGCACTTTACTATCTAAACCGTTTCTGCATTTTACCTATTTAATCTGTTCATCATTTTAAATCCTCAGTCATATCCACTCATAACTTCAGCTCTAAGGAGCACAGACCCAGCCTTCCCAGATCACTGAAAGACTCCTTCCCAGGCAACATCCTAATGATGCCTTATCTGTCCCTACGACCGCCCTGAATCTCTCCCACATCACTGCCGAGCTTCAGGAATGTAACCTGACACCCCTCCCTTCTCCTGCTGCGAACCTTCAGCTAACTGGGCTGTACTTTGTGAAAGCATTGTCTGAAAAAAATGTCCAATTAAACTTCTGCATTCAATTTTCTACTTTCTGCTTCACCAGTCAGAGAAAGAAATAGTCGACTCTCCATTCCAAGATAGTTCTGATGGGTGGGTTTATCAGTCTGCATTGTTTCTCTCTCCACAGATCCTGCCTGACTTTCTAAGCATCTCCAACTTTTTTCTGTTTTTATTTCAGATTTACAGCATATGCAATATTTTTCCATTTTTCCTTTTAAGTTAATTATGTTTAAGGCCTCCTGTATTATTTTTTTCAGCAGTTTCCCAGGGATGGGCACTCCAAGCCAGTACTGGACAAAGTTTACAAACAAGACGAGAAGTTAGAGATTTGGATGATTTATTTGCCTGTCATTGTACTACAGAATACCCTGTTGTGCCGGCCCCAGCACAGGGCCCATTCCCATTCTACACCGCCACCAGCGAAGAGAACTCCACACCGCAAAGTGTCAAAGGCCCACAAGTGTCGATGCAAACTGCGCACCTGCGGCCGTGCACCGCACTCCTGGACTTCTGACCTATTTCACCCGAAGGAAGGTTGTGGACTAAGAGTTGCTCTCAGGGGGAGGGAAAGTGTTGAATTTGTTCCATTCCTCCCCTGAGCTTTTGTTTGAAAATCACATTTATGTCATCATAAATCGCTCCTTTGAAGAAGCTCCTTCAAGGAACTACGGTAGTTGGTTTGTGAATTTTCAGTGATTAACTATCCTCTGAGTGCAAACTAGCCAAGTCCTGGAATAGGATTTGTAATTAGAAACAGCACCAGCACCAAACTGAGCCAAACTGGGCAGAAGGATCTCCCTGTGCACAAGGGAGACATTCCTAATAAGGGGATGGCCCCACTTTGGAACAATCCCAGATAAATATTCATGCCTCATTAACGGGAAAGGAGTGTTTTGGGTGGCTAACATTGGCCCTGAATAACTCTGCACTGCTCTTGCCTAGGTTACAGTTTGTACACATAAATAAGCATTTGGGAGACCAGTGGGATGGTTGAGGATGGATTGCTGCTCATGCAGGGCAGTGGGCATCTTCTGCCTGGTGGGACGGGACATTTCCCCGTCTGCAACAATCGTGGGGCGGGATGGAACCAAGTGCAGCTGGGAGATCAGAGCAAACTTACTCCGACCCTCAGCAGCTGGTAGGTAGCCGCCCCTTTTTGTACTCCCATCATAGGTGTTTCTGTGGTCCTCCCGTACATGTTCTTGCTCATCTCCGACTTGGGAATAAAAGGTTTGAGTTCTCAGAGTGGAACCTTCTTGTATCCTAGTGTTAACCAGCTGATGTGAATTGTCACTGGGTTATTGAGTGAGGTTCACAATGTTGCCTGAAGCTGTGACTGAGCTTCTCTCCCACTTTCTATTAGTCTCATTTACACTTGGCTTAGCTTGGTGCCGGTTACTCTAGTCCGTGTTCTGTGATTAAAAGCCTATTGTCATAGGAGAAGCAGGAAAAGCAGCCAATCATTGGGCTGGGAAACCGTGGACGGGCGCTGTCTCAGTACTGAGTGTTGGAGAGGTAGGACTCGAACATCTTCAAAGCCTGCGCGGGTGCCCACTGTGGTACCATGTGTCCAGCTCCCTGGGGAGAGGCAAAGCAGAACTGGTCTCAGGCAAAATAAATAGTTATCAATGTTCCCCTGGTAACAAAGGCTTCTGGGGTTAGATCACCAAGACCTCTACTGCTTCAGGCGGCTAAAGAAATCTGGCACGTCCCCGTAGGCCTTACCGATTTTTATTGATGCTCCATAGAAAGCATCCTATCTGGATACATCACCGCTTGCTACGGCTACTGATCAGAATGAGACCACAAGGAACAGCAGAGAGTTGTGGACACCAATCTCCCCTCCATGGATTCTGCCTTTACTTCCTGCTGCCTCAGTATAACCTCAGGCCCCACCTCGCTTCCATTGGGCTGAAGGTACAAAAGCCTGAAATCACGTTGCACCAGGCTCAAGGACAACCTCTGACCCGCTGTCGTATGGAGGCTGACAACTGACCGTCTCTGACCCGCTGTCGTATGGAGGCTGACAACTGACCGTCTCTGACCCGCTGTCATATGGAGGCTGACAACTGACCGTCTCTGACCCGCTGTCGTATGGAGGCTGACAACTGACCGTCTCTGACCCGCTGTCGTATGGAGGCTGACAACTGACCGTCTCTGACCCGCTGTCATATGGAGGCTGACAACTGACCGTCTCTGACCCGCTGTCCTATGGAGGCTGACAACTGACCGTCTCTGACCCGCTGTCATATGGAGGCTGACAACTGACCGTCTCTGACCCGCTGTCATATGGAGGCTGACAACTGACCGTCTCTGACCCGCTGTCATATGGAGGCTGACAACTGACCGTCTCTGACCCGCTGTCGTATGGAGGCTGACAACTGACCGTCTCTGACCCGCTGTCCTATGGAGGCTGACAACTGACCGTCTCTGACCCGCTGTCGTATGGAGGCTGACAACTGACCGTCTCTGACCCGCTGTCCTATGGAGGCTGACAACTGACCGCCTCTGACCCGCTGTCGTATGGAGGCTGACAACTGACCGTCTCTGACCCGCTGTCGTATGGAGGCTGACAACTGACCGTCTCTGACCCGCTGTCGTATGGAGGCTGACAACTGACCGTCTCTGACCCGCTGTCATATGGAGGCTGACAACTGACCGTCTCTGACCCACTGTCGTATGGAGGCTGACAACTGACCGTCTCTGACCCGCTGTCGTATGGAGGCTGACAACTGACCGTCTCTGACCCGCTGTCATATGGAGGCTGACAACTGACCGTCTCTGACCCGCTGTCATATGGAGGCTGACAACTGACCGTCTCTGACCCACTGTCGTATGGAGGCTGACAACTGACCATCTTGCACCTCCTCTGTTACTGGTACACTCTCTTCTGCAGTGTTATTGTTTCTCTTTGTTCAATGTACGAGGGGCATCATTGGGGGATGTCAGGGGTAAGTCTTTAACACAGAGAGTGGTGGGTGTGTGGAATACACTGTACATTAGGAGCATTTAAGAAACACCCAGAGAGGTACACAGATGATAGGAAAATGGAGGGCTATGTGGGAGGGAAGGATGATTGTTCTTGGAGTAGGTTTAAAAATCAGCACAACATCATGGGCTGAAGGGCCTGTACTGGGCTGTAGTTTCCTACGTTCTAACGGTATACAAGACAAGCTTTTTGCTGTACCTCAGTACGCGTGACAACAATAAACCAATGCCTAACCCCAGGGCATTGCAACTCTCAAGTTGTATTCCACAAGAGGGAAGGGGGGCTGATGAACCAGACACGCAGAGAGACAGCCCACCCCCACCTTCTGGGGAGACTTGCACACTGAAGGTTGACGGGACAGTGGATCTCCGCATCCTGTATGGGATGTGGTCTGGGGAGAGGGTAGAACAGAGGTCTGTGTGGCACGGAGTATCCCATGGCTCAGAAGGTGATCTAGAGGCTGTCTCACACAGGCCAGTGGGACAGGACATGGGATTGGAATGAGCTGGAGTGGTGAGTGTGGGGAGAATCTCTGCCCTACAGGAGTGACCCTGTTTCAAATGTTGCTTTCAAAGATTTGTTTCCTGGAGGAGCAAAGGCTGAGGGCGACCCAGCAGAAGCTGATGAAGTTGCGAGAGGAGCGGGAAGGTTTGGCAGCCGGCATCTTCCTCCCAGGATTAAATGTCTAATACTAGAGAGCAAGTTCAGAGGAGAGATGTGGGGTAATTGTTTTTACACACTTGGAGTGGTGTCAGTGGTGGTGGTGGAGACAAGCACAGTAGAAATGTTTAAGTGGTTCTTTGACAGATACCTGAGCAGAAAGCTATGGTGTTAGGCAGAAGGGAAGAAGGGATTAGGTGTTATCAGGTGCCGAGCAACCTGTCCCTCTGCGGACAGGTTCTAACTGAACCTCAGTGAGTGACGGGGGGTGGTTACCTTGACTGTCAGGAACGTGAGGCTTCCGTACTGTTCGTAGAACCCAGCAATCTGGTTATTGCAGATCCACGGCTGGTAATTGACCGTTTTCTGTCAGTAAAGAAGATACTTGGTTATTCAGGTTGCCTAAGCAGATCCCCTCACCCGATCTCTCCGTACCTGAGCTCCCCCTCCCCCGACAGCCCAAAAGCTAACCCATCATCTGACAGTCCTCACAGGAGCAGGTTCCACACGTCGTGCTGTGGAGCAGTGGGAGTCTCCGACAGGAGGGACATCACGTCACTGGGACCATCTCAGTGTCTGGATTTGCTCTCAGACACAAAGCACCTCCCTCAGGACAACTTGTGCAACAGCACAGTAATGAGGTTAGCACAACGGTTTACGGTACCAGCGACCAGGGTTCAATTCCCACCACACAGTAGTGTAGTGATTAACACAACATTTTACAGTACCAGTGACCAGGGTTCAATTCCCACCACACGGTAGTGTAGAGGCTAGCACAACGGTTTACAGTACCAGCAACCAGGGTTCCACTCCCATCACATGGTAGTGTAGTGGTTAGCACAACGGTTTACAGTACCAGCAACCAGGGTTCCACTCCCATCACATGGTAGTGTAGTGGTTAGCACAACGGTTTACAGTACCAGTGACCCGGGTTCCATTCCCATCACACGGTAGTGTAGAGGCTAGCACAACGGTTTACAGTACCAGCAACCAGGGTTCCACTCCCATCACATGGTAGTGTAGTGGTTAGCACAACGGTTTACAGTACCAGCAACCAGGGTTCCACTCCCATCACATGGTAGTGTAGTGGTTAGCACAACGGTTTACAGTACCAGCAACCAGGGTTCCATTCCCATCACACGGTAGTGTAGAGGTTAGCACAACGGTTTACAGTACCAGTGACCCGGGTTCCATTCCCATCACACGGTAGTGTAGAGGCTAGCACAACGGTTTACAGTACCAGTGACCAGGGTTCAATTCCCATCACACGGTAGTGTAGCGGTTAGCACAACGTTTTGCAGTACCAGCGACCAGGGTTCAATTCCCATTGTACAGTAGTGTAGAGGTTAGCACAACGTTAACAGTACCAGTGACCCGGGTTCCATTCCCATCACACGGTAGTGTAGTGGTTAGCACAACGCTTTACAGTACCAGTGACCCGGGTTCCATTCCCATCACATGGTAGTGTAGAGGTTAGCACAACGCTTTACAGTACCAGTGACCTGGGTTCCATTCCCATCACACGGTAGTGTAGAGGTTAGCACAACGGTTTACAGTACCAGAGACCCAGGTTCAGTTCCTGCTGCTGCCTGTAAGGAGTCTGTATGCTCTCTCTGTGACCACGTGGATTTCCTCCAGGTGCTCCAGTTTCCTCCCATGTTCCAAAGACATACCGGTCAGTAGATTAATTGGTCGTTGTAAATTGTCCCGTGATTAGGCTCGGATTAAATTGGGGGATTGCTGGGTGGCATGGCTTGTCGATAAATACATTTCTTAATTTAGTGATTATCTCATTGGCCCACCCACATTCCATAAAACATAAGAGCAGAATTAGGCCATTCAGCCCATCGAGTCTGCTCCACCATTCCATAATATCCCTCTCGACCCCATTCTCTTTCCTTCTCCCATAACCTTTGACACCATTACTAATTAAGAATCTATCCATCTCTGCTTTGGCCTCCATAGTCTCCCTTCATCACCAGTGGTTCACAGTATCCACCACCAAACCCCCTGGGTTCCAGGGCACAGCCTGGAATGAAATTGGAATAGGATCTTACTTACCGCCTGATTGAGTGACTGCACAAACCAGTTGCCTCCCAGAAAGTTGCAGGCCATATCGGTGTCCCCATTGTAGACGAGCACACGCAGACCCTTACTCAGGAGCGACAGGTAGAAGTTCTGCATGCTGGTGTAGATGCGGCCGTAGGTTCTACTAATGTCTTCACTGCAGAGAGGATTAGCACAGGTTAGAAGCACCTCAGATCAGTCCAGACTAAGCACTGAAGCTAGCAGAGACCTCAACGAGCTTTAAAATTCCTGACAATTGGATTGGATAGAATGTTGTTGTTATGAGTGGCAGTGTAGGGAATTATTGAATACATAAAAGTATCTGAGACTTATAGATTCATCGAGATATAGATTCAACACAGAATCAAGCTCGTTGGCCCAACACATCCATTCTGCACAAGACACTATTTAAGCTAATCCCATTTCCCCGCATTTGGACCCTTTGCTTCTAAACCCTTCCTGTCCCTACCCCCTCCTTCTGGAGCTTGTTCCATTTAACCACCACCCTCTGTGTGAAAAACTTGTTTCTCAAGTCCCCTTCAAACCTGTCCCCTCTCACCTTAAACAAATGCCCTCTTTTTGTTTGGACTCTCCTACCCTGGGAAAGAGCTGGGGACTACCTACCCTATCTGCAGCCCTCAGTATTTTATAAACCTCTATAAGGTTGTCATAGCCGGGGGTGGTAATGGGGACAAGCTCCCACTACCTATAAAATGCTCCTAATGGTGTGCGTCTCAAATAGACTCTGACAATCAAGTCCAGTTCCTGGCCTTCATGTATGGCTTAACTACTAAGCCCAGCCAAACAACTTCTACTGACGGGGGAAGCAGTAAAGGTGGATTACTGGCACCTTAAAACCAGTCACTTTGAGCAAATGGGGCTCGTCAGCCGTGATTTTCAGCTCATCCAGAAGGAAAATGCTTATCTCAAACCTCTGCAGCCTTGTAGCTCGACCGACACATGGGCTCGACCGACACATGGGCTCGACCGACACATGGGCTCGACCGACACATGGGGTCGACCGACACATGGGCTCAACCGACACAAGGGGTCGACCGACACATGGGCTCGACCGACACATGGGCTCGACCGACACATGGGCTCGACCGACACATGGGCTCGACCGACACATGGGCTCGACCGACACAAGGGGTCGACCGACACATGGGCTCGACCGACACAAGGGGTCGACCGACACATGGGCTCGACCGACACATGGGGTCGACCGACACATGGGCTCGACCGACACATGGGCTCGACCGACACATGGGCTCGACCGACACATGGGCTCGACCGACACATGGGGTCGACCGACACATGGGCTCGACCGACACATGGGCTCGACCGACACATGGGCTCGACCGACACAAGGGGTCGACCGACACATGGGCTCGACCGACACATGGGCTCGACCGACACATGGGGTCGACCGACACATGGGCTCGACCGACACATGGGCTCGACCGACACATGGGGTCGACCGACACATGGGGAAGGCTTCAGGAGTGAAGCCCCAGAGAAAATTCTGGAGCTTAAGTCCCGAAGGCAATCCTACATTGAGCTCAAAGCTGATTGGTGCCAAATGGTATCGGTCGGTTCCTTTGGGTTCGTCAGATGTGTGGAGAGGGGAAGCTTGCTGCACGGGTAATGGCTGACTCTCTATATCGTACTGGCTCGGCTCTCATATCTGACCGGGGCCTCGGTCACTCACTCTGTAAGGTCACCCCTTAGTCTCCTTCATTCCAACACTGCAAAGGGAGTAACAAAGAACAAAGAAACGGCAGCTGAACTAAGTATTTTGCACCAGTGTGGAAGTCAGCAGCAGTGTGCCAAGTGTCAGGGAACAGAAGTGAGTGCAGTCACTATGACTAAGGAGAAGGTGCTCGTGAAGCTGAAAGGTCTGATGTGTTCTCTGGGTACTCGGAGACACATATTGAATAAGTTGAATGCAGTGATCAGTAAGATGTGTTCTCTGGGTACTCGGAGACACATATTGAATAAGTTGAAGTCATGGTTTCCTTTAGGGAAATCTTGCCTGGCATATTTGTTGGAATTCTTTGAGGAAATAACAAGCAGGCTAGACAAAGGAGAGTCAGTGGATGCAGTTTAGTTGGATTTTTAGAAGATGTCACACATGAGGCTGAGAAACAAGATAAGAGCCCATGGTACTACAGAGTATAGTATGGACTTGCCTGCTGGTGTTCAGCAGGGGCAGGGAGGGGTTTTGGATCCAGTACTTTACACTTTATATGACAGAGTTGATGGCTTTGTGGACATGTTTGTGGGTGAATCAAAGACAGGTGGAGCGGCAGCAGGGAGCCCTGGACAAATTAGCAGAATGGGTAAGGACATGGTAAATGGAATACTGTGTGGGAAAGTGTATGCTCATGCTCTTTAGTAGAAGGAATAAAGGGATAGACAGAACTTGAAAGAGGAGCTTAGGAGGGATGATGGCACCTAACGGCAACTGCTTTGCTTGCTTCTTCGGAAACAGTGCTATTTCCAGCTTTAATATCTCTAATTGTCCCTTTCAGGTTTCTTTAAAGACCCTGACCTGGAGTTACACACTGACTGCGGTTCATTGCGGGTACATTACTCCCATCTATAATATACATATTTTGCTGCATTCATGTTTAAAGAGGTGTTCTGCATACTTAACCGGTCAGCTAACATGGGTATGTATTAATGAATTAGGTTTCCCAGGATTGTTGGAAACCTGATAGATGTTTATAAAATTATGAGAGGCATGGACTAGGTAGACAATCAGAATCTTTTCCCCAGGATAGAAATATCAAGCACTGAAGGACCTGCATTTAACGTGAGGGGAAGAGTTTAAAGGAGATGCACAGATCAGCTTTATGTGCAGAGAAGTGGATGATTGGGACGGACCTGTACCAGCCAGGATCTCTGAGGAGACGATTCCGTTCCCCATTGGGACGGACCTGTGCCAGCCAGGATCTCTCAGGAGATGATTCCGCTCCCCATTGGGACGGACCTGTGCCAGCCAGGATCTCTCAGGAGACGATTCCGTTCCCCATTGGGACGGACCTGTGCCAGCCAGGATCTCTCAGGAGACGATTCCGTTCCCCATTGGGGCGGACCTGTTCCAGCCAGGATCTCTCAGGAGACGATTCCGTTCCCCATTGGGACGGACCTGTGCCAGCCAGGATCTCTCAGGAGACGATTCCGTTCCCCATTGGGACGGACCTGTGCCAGCCAGGATCTCTCAGGAGACGATTCCGTTCCCCATTGGGGCGGACCTGTTCCAGCCAGGATCTCTCAGGAGACGATTCCGTTCCCCATTGGGACGGACCTGTGCCAGCCAGGATCTCTCAGGAGACGATTCCGTTCCCCATTGGGACGGACCTGTGCCAGCCAGGATCTCTCAGGAGACGATTCCGTTCCCCATTGGGGCAGACCTGTTCCAGCCAGGATCTCTCAGGAGACGATTCTGTTCCCCATTGGGACGGACCTGTGCCAGCCAGGATCTCTCAGGAGACGATTCCGTTCCCCATTGGGACGGACCTGTGCCAGCCAGGATCTCTCAGGAGACGATTCCGTTCCCCATTGGGACGGACCTGTGCCAGCCAGGATCTCTCAGGAGACGATTCCGTTCCCCATTGGGACGGACCTGTGCCAGCCAGGATCTCTCAGGAGACGATTCCGTTCCCCATTGGGGCGGACCTGTGTCAGCCAGGATCTCTCAGGAGACGATTCCGTTCCCCATTGGGGCGGACCTGTGCCAGCCAGGATCTCTCAGGAGACGATTCCGTTCCCCATTGGGGCGGACCTGTGTCAGCCAGGATCTCTCAGGAGACGATTCCGTTCCCCATTGGGACGGACCTGTGTCAGCCAGGATCTCTCAGGAGACGATTCCGTTCCCCATTGGGACGGACCTGTGTCAGCCAGGATCTCTCAGGAGACGATTCCATTCCCCATTGGGACGGACCTGTGCCAGCCAGGATCTCTCAGGAGACGATTCCGTTCCCCATTGGGACGGACCTGTGCCAGCCAGGATCTCTCAGGAGACGATTCCGTTCCCCATTGGGACGGACCTGTGCCAGCCAGGATCTCTCAGGAGACGATTCCGTTCCCCATTGGGACGGACCTGTGTCAGCCAGGATCTCTGAGGAGACGATTCCGTTCCCCATTGGGACGGACCTGTTCCAGCCAGGATCTCTCAGGAGACGATTCCGTTCCCCATTGGGACGGACCTGTGCCAGCCAGGATCTCTCAGGAGACGATTCCGTTCCCCATTGGGACGGACCTGTGTCAGCCAGGATCTCTCAGGAGACGATTCCGTTCCCCATTGGGACGGACCTGTGCCAGCCAGGATCTCTCAGGAGACGATTCCGTTCCCCATTGGGACGGACCTGTGTCAGCCAGGATCTCTCAGGAGACGATTCCGTTCCCCATTGGGACGGACCTGTGCCAGCCAGGATCTCTCAGGAGACGATTCCGTTCCCCATTGGGACGGACCTGTGCCAGCCAGGATCTCTGAGGAGACGATTCCGTTCCCCATTGCCACGCTGACACTTGAGGCCACGGCTTCTTCTTTTGCCAAAAGAAATGCACCTCATATTTCTCCTGGGCAGTCTCCAACCTGATGGCATGAAGACTGAATTCTCAAACTTCTAAAAACTGCTCCCCCTTTGTTCCCTTTTCCCTTTCTTCATTTCTCTCTCATCCTGATCCACCCGATCCCTATCATCTTACCTCATTCCTCTCCACACACTCCTCCTACTCATTTCCCTCTCCACCTCCATGTTCTTCCGTCCTCTCCAAACCAGACTGCATTATTGTCAATTCCAACTATCACCCCCTGACTTCTGACACCACCCCATTCCCTCCACTGATCCTCCAATGCTCCGTGTGCTGAAGAGGGACACATTGGTGCAGAGCGTGAGGCTGACAGTCCTCAACCCACTGGATGTAACATGAAGGGGTCTCAGTAACAGTGAAGTCGCAGGAGATAAGAGAGAGGACTTGCCAGCAGTTCACATAACGCTGAGTATACAGGCCAATTGCTGACAACTCTCCCATCCCTTTCTGACATGTCCTAGCCACAGTCACCTCCTGCCCTAACATCGGAGGTGGGATGATTGTACAATATTTAGCTTCACTCACAACTGTTCAGTGCGCAAAGTGAGCTGCTGTGTGCTGGCTATCGCCAGGCAGCAACCGAACACCGCCAGAGAGGAGTCTGACCACCCTGAAGATTTTCCCTTCCCTCCAATGAGCAGAAGATACAGGCTCGAGGATTACTTCGATCAGAGGTGAGAATATCAGTGGCCGATTATACAATAAGATAACTCACAGTGGAAGACAGACTCGTGATTTATCTCGTTATGTGTTTACATCTTGTTACTTACCTGCACTGCACTTTACCTGCATTGATATTGTTTTACCTGGCTCTACCTCTGTGCACTGTGAAATGATCTGTATGAACAGTATACAAGACTATTTCTCAGTACATGTGAACACAATAATCCGATTCCCATTCCCATCATCTTCAGTGGCATCCCTCCTGCTAAGTGCTTGGGGGAGGGAGGAGGTGGGTAGATTGGATGTGATTCCGTTGACCAGGAATTTGATGGGGCATGTCAGCCTCAGCAGCTGAGTGTTCTGCTGTAAATCCCCCGGTACACTCCACTCCGTGTGACTGCAGATAGAGGAGATGCTGCAACATGTTGTATGGGATAGTGCATGTCGTCAAACCCCCAGTACACTCCAATCCGTGTGACTGCAGATAGAGGAGATGCTCCAACATGTTGTATGGGATAGTGCATGTCAGCTATGAGGAAAGACTAGAGAGACTGAGTCCATTGTCCCTGGAGCAGAGGAGGTTACGTGTATATAGAGTGGGATGATGTGGAGTATGAATGAGTAGACTGCAGGGGACCTTTCCCCATATCAGAGACAGATCAAATGAAAGGAAGGGAGTAAGAGGTTTAGAGTGGATCTGATGGGACCCTTTCTCAGCCAGAGAGTGGTGAGTCCCTGAAGCATTCTGCCAGAGAGAATCAGGAAGCAAAGCCTCTGACAGCATTGAGGAAGTGTCTGGACAAGTGCTGTTTATCAGAAAAGATTATGGCCAAGTATTGGGGTTAATATAGATGGGTGCCCACCGGGAGGCATATGCATTATGGACCAAGTGGACTGCTGCCCTGATATATGGATCTGAGACTTGTTGGCATGACCCGAGACCTCTACTAATCAGCCAGACAAAGCAAGTGGGTACGTAGGAACACCATCAGATCCAGGCCACCTTCATCGTCACTGGGACAGACTCCCAGCCCTCTGACGAACTGCAGTGGTTCAAGGTGCATTGATGCTGCTGGTAGAGCCTCTACCTCGCAGGATTCGATCCTGACATGGGCGCTGTCTACGTGGAGTTTGCATATTCTCCCTGTGAGCGTGTGGTTTTCCCTCGAGTGCTCCGCATTCCCAGAAATGTGCGGGTTGGGAGGTTACTGGGCAGCTGTAAATTCCCCATCTTTTGTACATGGTGAGGAATTAATAGGTATGTGGGAATGAGAGAATGGGATCGTTTAGGATCGGTGGACATGTGTGGCTGATGGACAGAATGAGCCTACCCCTCTTTGACCCTTTGCCTCTAAGAAGGTGTCCTCACTACAGGAAGGATGTGGGAGCTTTAGAGAGGGTGCACCATGTATTTGGAGTGAAGGAGAATGAGAGTGGTGGGTACATGGAGTGGTAGTGGCAGGGCGCTCCATACACCCACTACTCTCTGCGTAAAAAACCTTGCCTCTGACATTCCCCGCTCTGGGATGATGGGAAGCTGGAGGGCTCTGAGGGAGGGTTAGATTCATCTGAAAGTAAGTTAAGAGGTCGGCAGAACATTACGGACCAAAGGGCCTGTACTGTACTGCGATGTTCTATGTTATAAAGAAAGGGCATTAAATAGGAGAATTGCGGGTTTGGGATTGACTGGGGTGATGGTATGAAGTGAGGAACACGTCATTGCAGAGAGAGTGCGCACCAAGTGAACCACCTTTATTACCAGGCATAGGCCAGCATCTGGTTTCAGGCGGACAGGAATGATCCCAGGACATTAGGGAAGTCCTCCCAAATGTTAAAATCCATATCTATTGTTCCTGGGTCAACATTACTATCACATTGGACTTGCTGTGAAAGAGACCTGATTCGGAACTGATTGCTGACATCAGAAGGGTAATTGCAAGTTGGGTATGGGGTGAGTTGCATGTCCCTCACACACACACTGTTCCCTTACCTGCAGAGCTCCCAGCCCTGGACATTTGCTGGGATATGCAGAGCCGTCCTCACATCAGCACGATTCAGCCAGGTCCACATAGCTGTATCATTGATGCACGGTGGAGCAAAGTTTCCAGACGTACCTGAGGCCTGGTCAGAGAAGGGGATGACAATGTGGATGGTGAGCTACATTCTTCAGGAGAAGCCTCTAGTTGATATCAGATACCACCACAATTCCTTACCAAGTTACAGCTAAGGCAATTTCTAAACTGTACTTAACCAAATATTTAACCACTTCATACGATGACGAGAACTCGTGTGGAACTGAGTGCACAAGGAAAAAGTTTGACCACTAGAACCCTGCAGGATGAGAATTAAGGACTCATTGACTCTGCCCTGTGAGTGTGTACAGATGGAATTAGATCCAAAGGGTTTCCATAAGAGAAAAAAGCAGAATTAGGACATTTGGCTCATCAACTCTGTACCACATTCACCTGCCTAACCTCCCTACCAATCATCAAACTATCAATGTCACAGTGGCACAGTAGTTAGCACAAAGCTTTACAGTACCAATGACCTGGATTCGATCCCACTGCTGTTTGTAAGGAGTTTGTATGCTCTTCCCATGAACTCCAGGTGCTCCAGTTTCCACCCACAGTCCAAAGTCATGTGGTTAGCAGGTTGATTGGTCATTGTAAATTGCCCCATGATTAGACTAGAGTTAAACAAGGGGTCACTGGGTGGTGGGGTTGAAGTGATAGAAGGGTCTACTCCATGCTGAATATCAATAAAATGAAACAAAATAACATTTTTAAAAATTCTGCCTTAAATACACCTAATGACTCAGCTTCCGCAGTTTCCTGTGGCAATGAATTCCACAGAGTCACCACTCTCTGGCTGAAGAAATTCCTCCTCATCTCCATTCTAAAGGGACTTTCCTTTATTCTGAGCTATGCCCTCAAATGCTAGATTTTCCTACTGAAGGAATTACCCTCTCTACACCCACTTTCAGTGTCCAGCGGGGTTCAATGAGATACCCATCCCATCTTTCTCAAGCTGATCAAGTACAGGCCCAAAGACACCAAATGCTCCTCAGAAGCCCTTCGTTCCTGGCATTCAGTGGCTGAGTGAATAGCAATGACTTTTCAGAATTTAATGTACAACAAAAGACTAGTCTTCTGGAAAATTTAGACTCTGCCCAGTATATCACAGGCACAACTCCCTCCAGCATTGGGAGTATCTACATGAGGGGCTGCCTCAAGAAGGCAACATCCATCGCCAAAGATTTCCTCCAGGCACATTCTCGCAGGTACCATCGAGTAGGAGGTACAAACCACTAAGTTAAAGAACAGCTACTTCCCTTCAACTATTTGGTTCTTGAACCAGTCTCTACACCACAGCTTACCACATTTATTACTTTGCGTTATACGGATTTTGTTTGGATCTTTGTTCTAATTGTGTTCTTTCTTGCAAAAACGGTGTATAGTTCAGGTTTAATTTATGCTTTTCTTGTGAATGCTACTAACATGCGCTATGTGCCTGTGATGCTGTTGCAAGCTTTTTGTTGCTCCTAAGCACGACAGTAAACTCGATTTTGATCAAGGAGTTTATGAGAAGACAGTAATCTTATTGGATTTGAAAAGATGAGGTGAATGAAAGCAACTGGACAAATTAGAATGTTACACTGTTGTGTATAAGAATGATTTGTATCAGAGTGCAGCGATATATACGGTTTAGTTTACTGAATTAGTAAGCCAGAGGCCTAGACCGATAATCAAGTGTGGTCGGTGATTTAACTCTTAGCTGTGCTATTTCAATGCTAGAATTAAAAAGGTAGGATTGGCAGTGGAGACCAAGGATTCGCATAAAGTTCGACCCGAATCTCATATGATTTTAGGAAATCTGTCTTTCTCACCAGGTCCAGCTTATGTGCTGCTACGGTAAAGTGTCAGTTGACTTATGAACCCTTTGTTCAAAGTCAATTTATATCAAACTTGGAGGTGAATAATGACTATGAAAATATTATGTAAGTAAGAGTGTGGAAGACTCAGTGCCCAGTGGACTTTGCATAAGACCATAAGCCATAGGAGCAGAATTAGGCCATTTGGCCCATCGAGTCTGCTCCACCATTCTATCATGGCTGAATTATTATCCCTCTCAACCCCATTCTCCTGCCTTCTCCTCGTAACCTTTGACACCCTGACTATTCAAGAACCTTTCACATCCACCTTAAATCTACCCAATAACTTGGCCTCCACAGCCATCTGTGACAATGAATTTCATAGATTCACCACCCTCTGGCTAAATAAATTCCCCTTAATCTCTGTTTTAAAGGGACTTCCTTGTATTCTGAGGCTGTGCTTTGTTTCTAGACATTCCCACTACAGGAAACATCCTCTCCACGTCTGCTCTATATTTCAATATCCAATAGATGTCATCGAGATCCCCCCCCCCCCCCGACCATTCTTCTAAACTCCAGTGGGTACAGGCCCAGTGGGAATAATGGAAGGAATTAGCCTCAAACTTCGTATTGTTTGGAAAGGGAGCGTGGTCCTTTGGTCTTTTCAATATAATATGGTAATACATGCTTCATACCATCTTCTCATCAAACTTGTAAAACTGGAAGAGGTTCTTCATGTCCGCATGGAGTCGATTAAAATATTTCTGTACTCCCCCAGAACATGGCCTGTACAATGCATACAAATTGAGTCCACTGTTGTAGATGATCTGGTAGACTTGGTAGAGCTGTTAAAAGAAAGAACAATCATTTGTTTTCAGGTCTAAATGAACATAATGGCCTTTGTAGAAAATCTGCAACGCTCTCCATCCAGAAATGCCTGCCATCTTGGACAAGAGCTTGTCACTTGCGTGTGATTATGGATGACGTTCACTCCCCCAAGAGAGGCCTCCAAATGAAAAACCTGCAATATCTTGCACACACGGAGTCTCACAGCAAAGAAGTTACGGTAAGCGTTGCATTAAGCTATCTTCTCAGTCAAATTAGACAGCATGCACCATGCAGGGAAGAGTGAGCAATTGGCCAGGACTATCAGCTACATATAACCAATAACAGATCATTCCGTTTTCTCAATATGTTCACTCTCCCATTTGCCACAGTCACTGCAGGTACATTTACTTCAATTGAAAGTGCTTTTGCTTTGCTACACAGATTGATGTACAAGTGAGGAAGGCTCCCTACCCCCAGCCAACTCGAGGAGCAGGCTCCGTCTGGCCACAGCTGGTGAGAGGAACTCGCTAGCCTGGATCAACCTACATAAAGCTGTGGGGCCAAATAGCATACCTGGTCAGGTACTGAGGGACTGTGCAGTCCAGGTAACAGGTATCTTCATCACCTCTCTGGAACTATCCACTGCCCCCGAGGGCTTCATGGCAGCCACCATCATCCCGGTGCCCAAAAGGGCGATCGTAACCTGCCTCGGTGACCACCGTGCAGTGACTCTGACCTCAACAGTAATGAAGTGCTTTGAGCGGCTGGTTACGATCACATTAAATTCCATCTACCTGCTGCACTGGACCCTTTCCAGTTCATTTATCCCCAGTCTACTGATGATGCCATAGCCTCTGCCTTCCATTCCATCCTGTCCCACCTGGAAAATCATGCTTCATTTGCCAAGATAATGCTTATTGACTTCAGCTCGGTGTTCAATATGATCTAACCTCAGAAGCTGGCAGGTAAACTGTCCGCATTGGGTCTCTCTGTAACTGGACTTGGACTTTTTGACAGGAAGGCCTCAGCCGGTTGTGTTGGCAGAAACATCTCCAGCACCATCACACTAAACACTGGTGCTCTCCAGGGCTGTGTGCTCAGCCCACTGCTGGATCCAGCTCAGACTGAATCATCAGGTTGGCCGATGACACAAAGTGGCTGGCCCCTTCAACAACGACAAAACGGCCTACAGGGAGGAGGTGGAGCAGCTGGAGGACGGTCTGAGCACTACAAATTGAGTCTACATGGACAAGACCAAAGAGACGATTGTGGACTTTAGGAAGATCACTCCTGACTCCACGTACACAGCTCATCCATGGAGAGAGTTAGGGTCACATAACTGGGAGTGCACGTAACAGACCATCTCAACACCTCCTCCTTGGTTAACAAAGCACAGCAGCGTCTCCACTTCCTGATTTTCCTGATGAGATCCCCCCCCACACCCCAACCATCTTTTCCAGGAGCACCATTGAGATTGTCCTGACCAGCTGCATCACCGTCTGGTATGGGAATTGAAAGGCATCTGGCTCTGAGTCCCTGTCAGAACTGCTGAGGAGATCAGCGTGGTCTCTCTTCCATCGATCAGAGATATTTATCAGGAGCACTGTGTACGCAAGGCCCTTAGCATTGTCAATTTACCCTCCCATCTGTCCAACAATCTCCTTGACCCCCTACCATCAGGCAGGAGGTGCCGGAGCATTAGGACAAGGACTGTTAGAATGGGAAACAGCCTCTTCCCCCAGCCCGTGAGACTATTGAACTGCCTGCCACCACCCAGGCATCATCACGTATGGAGTGCCAGCAGAGTTATACCGTTTAGCTTGTGTCACAGATGCGGTAACATTACTTTATGTGTTGTGTGTGAGCTATACGTACTGTGTTGTGTACCTTGGTCTGGAGGAACTTTGTTTTGTTTGGCTGTGTACATGTGTACAGCTGAATAAACTTGAACTTGGCATGTGAGGATTCAAAAGTTCAACACTAATTCCACAGAACTGGTGAGTGAGTGAGCTTGCAGCAGGATCTGGACCCGTTGGAGGGACGGGCTGAGAAGTGGCAGATAGAATTCAATGTAGCTAGGTGCGAGGTGTGAGGAACTTTCAGAGATCCAGCCAGGGTAGATCATACACAGTGAATGGCAGGGCACTGAGGATCATGGTAGAACAAAAGTATCTGGGAATATCGATACACAGTTCATTGAAAGTAGCGTCACAGGTAGATAGATTTGTAAAGGAAGCTTTTGTAACATTGGCCCTCATAAATCAAAGTACTCAGCACAGGAGGTGGGATGTTATGTTGAAGTTGTAGAAGACATTGGTGACGCCTAATTTGGAGGATTGTGTGCAGTTTTGGTCACCTACCTGCAGGAAAGATGTCAATGATATTGAAAGACAACATTTACAACGATGTTACCGGAACCTTCAGGCCCTGGGTTGTAGTGAAAAGTTGAATAGTTCAGGACTTTATTCCCTGAAACGTATGGAAATGAGGGGAGATTTTATAAAGATATGCAAAATTTTTGAGGAGTACAGATAAGGTAAATGCAAGCGGGCTTTTTTCACTGAGGTTGAGTGAGACTAGAACTAGAGATCATGGGTTAAGGGTGAAGGGTGGAATGTTTCGAAGAGGAATTTCTTCACTCAGAGTGTGGTGAGAGGGTGGAAATTGCTGTCAGTAGTGATGGTTTGATGTCAGCATTGAAGAGAAATTTGGATAGGAGGGGCATTGAAGGCTATAGACTGGGTACAGGTGAATTGGACCAGTTCGGCATGGACTAGATGGGCCGAAGGGCTGTTTCTGTGTTCTATGACTCCATGGCTCCTAGGTGAATAACCTACCGACTCTTGGCAGTTGTAGTTATTGTTGTTGTAGAAGTTGCAGGGTCCATATCCACAGCAGTATGAATTCAGGTTGGACCACAATCTAATGTGAGGGGGAGAAAAAGAAACACAACATCACTCAACTGGAACGGGTCAGACACCCTCATATCCACCTGGCTACCATTACTAACCCATCCCTCAGCTCAGCAGACCAGACAGACTTTTCCATTACTGACACCAGAGTGGTTCATGTATTCAAAACCCTGTCACAGTAAACATTTTCTTATTAATACAATCCTGGCTGGTTTATTCCATGCTTAATCCCAATAAAAATTAAACTAATCTCTAAATACAAACAGAGAAAATCTGCAGATGCTGGAAATCCAAGCAACACACACAAAATGCTGGAGGAACTCAGCAGGCCAGGCAGCATCTGTGGAAAAGAGTATAGTCGATGTCTCAGGCAGGACACCAAGAATTATCACAGGGAAAATAATCTGGTTCGAATCTCACCACAGCAGATGATGAAAAATTAAAATTAAAATTCTGGAATGAAAACCATCTTCATTTGCTGTATAATCCCTCCCCCGCCCCCACCATCAACATCAAAACAGGGAGTCACGCCTGGTTTAATGAAGAGTGTGGGAAGGACTGCTGGCACAGCATCAAGAACACTTCAGAATGAAGGATCAACCTGCTGAAGCTACAAGGCCGGATTATACACACGCTAAACAATACACTGAGCTACACTATCCCATCGCCGGTACAATTACAGGGGAGCCTGGTACAATTACAGGGGAGCCGGTACGATGACAGGGGAGCCGGTACGATGACAGGGGAGTCAGTACAATGACAGGGGAGCCGGTACAATTACAGGGGAGCCGGTACAATGACAGGGGAGCCGGTACGATGACAGGAGAGCCGGTACGATGACAGGGGAGCCGGTACAATGACAGGGGAGCCGGTACGATGACAAGGGAGCCTGGTACGATGACAGGGGAGCCGGTACGATGACAGGGGAGTCAGTACGATGACAGGGGAGCCGGTACGATGACAGGGGAGCCAGTACGATGACAGGGGAGCCGGTACGATGACAGGGGAGTCAGTACGATGACAGGGGAGCCGGTACAATGACAGGGGAGCCGGTACAATGACAGGGGAGCCGGTACGATGACAGGGGAGCTGGTACAATGACAGGAGAGCCGGTACGATGACAGGGGAGCCTGGTACGATGACAGGGGAGCCGGTACGATGACAGGAGAGCCGGTACGATGACAGGGGAGCCGGTACGATGACGGGAGCCGGTACGATGACAGGGGAGTCGGTACGATGACAGGGGAGCCGGTACGATGACAGGGGAGCCAGTACGATTACAGGGGAGCCGGTACGATGACAGGGGAGCCGGTACGATGACAGGGGAGTCAGTACAATGACAGGGGAGCCGGTACAATTACAGGGGAGCCGGTACGATGACAGGGGAGCCGGTACGATGACAGGGGAGTCAGTACAATGACAGGGGAGTCAGTACGATGACAGGGGAGCCGGTACAATGACAGGAGAGCCGGTACGATGACAGGGGAGCCTGGTACGATGACAGGGGAGTCGGTACGATGACAGGGGAGTTGGTACGATGACAGGGGAGCCTGGTACGATGACAGGGGAGCCGGTACGATGACAGGAGAGCCGGTACGATGACAGGGGAGCCGGTACGATGACGGGAGCCGGTACGATGACAGGGGAGCCGGTACGATTACAGGGGAGCCGGTACGATTACAGGGGAGCCGGTACGATGACAGGGGAGCCGGTACGATGACAGGGGAGCCGGTACGATGACGGGAGCCGGTACGATGACAGGGGAGTCAGTACGATGACAGGGGAGCCGGTACGATGACAGGGGAGCCGGTACGATGACGGGAGCCGGTACGATGACAGGGGAGTCAGTACGATGACAGGGGAGCCGGTACGATGACAGGGGAGCCGGTACGATGACAGGGGAGCCGGTACGATGACAGGGGAGTCAGTACGATGACAGGGGAGTCAGTACGATGACAGGGGAGCCGGTACGATGACAGGGGAGCCGGTACGATGACAGGGGAGCCGGTACAATGACAGGGGAGCCGGTACGATGACAAGGGAGCCTGGTACGATGACAGGGGAGTCAGTACGATGACAGGGGAGCCGGTACGATGACAGGGGAGTCAGTACGATGACAGGGGAGCCGGTACGATGACAGGGGAGCCGGTACGATGACAGGGGAGTCAGTACGATGACAGGGGAGCCGGTACAATGACAGGGGAGCCTGGTACGATGACAGGGGAGCCGGTACGATGACAGGGGAGTCAGTACAATGACAGGGGAGCCGGTACGATGACAGGAGAGCCGGTACGATGACAGGGGAGCCGGTACAATGACAAAGGAGCCGGTACGATGACAGGGGAGTCAGTACGATGACAGGGGAGCCGGTACAATGACAGGGGAGCCGGTACGATGACAGGAGAGCCGGTACGATGACAGGGGAGCCTGGTACGATGACAGGGGAGCCTGGTACAATTACAGGGGAGCCTGTACGATGACAAAGGAGCCTGGTACAATGACAGGGGAGCCGGTACAATGACAGGGGAGCCGGTACGATGACAGGGGAGCCGGTACGATGACAGGGGAGTCAGTACGATGACAGGGGAGCCGGTACGATGACAAAGGAGCCTGGTACAATGACAGGGGAGCCGGTACAATGACAGGGGAGCCGGTACGATGACAGGGGAGACTGGTACATCTGTGTAAAAGAGGATGTTGAAGAAATGATGGGGGAGCCTGGTACAATTACAGGGGAGCCTGTACGATGACAAAGGAGCCTGGTACGATGACAGGGGAGCTGGTACGATGACAGGAGAGCAGGTACAATGACAGGGGAGACTGGTACATCTGTGTAAAAGAGGATGTTGAAGAAATGATGGGGGAGCCTGGTACAATTACAGGGGAGCCTGTACGATGACAGGGGAGTCAGTACGATGACAGGGGAGCCGGTACGATGACAGGGGAGCCGGTACGATGACGGGAGCCGGTACGATGACAGGGGAGTCAGTACGATGACAGGGGAGCCGGTACGATGACAGGGGAGCCGGTACGATGACAGGGGAGTCAGTACGATGACAGGGGAGTCAGTACGATGACAGGGGAGCCGGTACGATGACAGGGGAGCCGGTACGATGACAGGGGAGCCGGTACAATGACAGGGGAGCCGGTACGATGACAAGGGAGCCTGGTACGATGACAGGGGAGTCAGTACGATGACAGGGGAGCCGGTACGATGACAGGGGAGTCAGTACGATGACAGGGGAGCCGGTACGATGACAGGGGAGCCGGTACGATGACAGGGGAGCCGGTACAATGACAGGGGAGCCTGGTACGATGACAGGGGAGCCGGTACGATGACAGGGGAGTCAGTACAATGACAGGGGAGCCGGTACGATGACAGGAGAGCCGGTACGATGACAGGGGAGCCGGTACGATGACAGGAGAGCCGGTACGATGACAGGGGAGCCGGTACAATGACAAAGGAGCCGGTACGATGACAGGGGAGTCAGTACGATGACAGGGGAGCCGGTACGATGACAGGGGAGCCTGGTACGATGACAGGGGAGCCTGGTACAATTACAGGGGAGCCTGTACGATGACAAAGGAGCCTGGTACAATGACAGGGGAGCCGGTACAATGACAGGGGAGCCGGTACGATGACAGGGGAGCCGGTACGATGACAGGGGAGTCAGTACGATGACAGGGGAGCCGGTACGATGACAAAGGAGCCTGGTACAATGACAGGGGAGCCGGTACAATGACAGGGGAGCCGGTACGATGACAGGGGAGACTGGTACATCTGTGTAAAAGAGGATGTTGAAGAAATGATGGGGGAGCCTGGTACAATTACAGGGGAGCCTGTACGATGACAAAGGAGCCTGGTACGATGACAGGGGAGCTGGTACGATGACAGGAGAGCAGGTACAATGACAGGGGAGACTGGTACATCTGTGTAAAAGAGGATGTTGAAGAAATGATGGGGGAGCCTTGTACAATGACAGGGGAGCCGGTACGATGACAGGGGAGCCGGTACAATGATTGGGGAGCCTGGTACAATTACAGGGGAGCCTGTTACATTGACAGGGGAGCCGGTACAATGATTGGGGAGCCTGGTACAATTTCAGGGGAGCCTGTTACATTGACAGGGGAGCCGGTATGATGACAAGGGAGCCTGGTACAATGACAGGGGAGCCGGTACAATGACAGGGGAGCCGGTACAATGATTGGGGAGCCTGGTACAATTACAGGGGAGCCTGTTACATTGACGGGGAGCTGGTACATCTGTGTAAAAGAGAATGTTGAAGAAATGATGGGGGAGCCGGTACAATGACGGGACACAATGCTGGAGAAAACCCACACTCTGGCACCAACATAGCAGGTCCACAATACTTGGCTGAACAACACAAAACAGAACAGACAAAAGGACAAAGCAACAACTGCAAAACAAACCCCATTCCTCCTTTCACCCACACTGTCCTCTAACCCAAGGACAGATCATCTTTGACCTCCAGCCTCCAAAGAACTCATGAATTCTCAGATAATGGGCCGTCCACTTCCCCAGTGGACTCACTGACTCGGGGCTCTGGCCATCCAGCCTTGAATTCCAGGCCAGAAGTGCCGTGGGGATAATCCACCTTGACCTCTAACGACAGTCCCAACATTGTCGGTGCCTGTCTTCAAGCTAATACATATGATGTCAGGAGCTGGCTAAAGGCATTATATAATATAAAGGCTACGAACCCTGGAACAATCCAGGAAAAGTACTGATGACGTGCTCCAGGACTCGCCACACCTTTGGCTAAGTACAACTGCAACACTGGTGTGGCCAGGATGGCATTTAGTGCTGTGGTTACAGTAATGATTTACAGTCACCAATCTTCAGATTGGGGTTCAATTCCCACCATATCTGCAAGGAGTTTATTTTCTCCCTGTGACTGCGTGGGTTTTCTCGTTTCTTCACGTACTCCAGAAGACATACAGGTCAGGGTGAGTGAGTTGTGAGCATATGACATTGGTGCAAGAAGCATGGTGACACTGACAGGCTGCCCCAGTACAGTGTTGGACCTCGCTGGTCGTTGACACAAACCATGTATTTCCATGAACATGATAAATAAAGCTCATCTTTAATCATGCCCACCAAACAGAAAAATGCCCAGAAATGTTCTTTCTACAAAAAGTGGGATAAATCCAACTTGGCCACTTACCAAAACATTGAAGCATGAAGTTACAGGAGAGAGATTGGCCCTTCGGCCCATCCAGTCCATGCCGGACCATCAATCTGTCTGGTCCGCCGCTTTCTGCCAGCATGTGGAACTTACTTAGCAACTATTCGCTCACCGAAACTTAGTTAGGGTTCTGCCAAAGTCACTTCATAACCACCGGCATCCAACATGAACCAAAGAGCTAAAACTCCAGAGATGAAGTGAGGGCATCTGGCCTCGACATTAGTTCACAAACACAAGAGATTCTGTAGATGCCGGAAATCCAGAGTAACACACACAAGTTGCTGGAGGAACTCAAGCAGGTCTAGCAGCATCTATGGAGGGGGGAAAGCAGTCAACGTTTGGGGCCAAGACCCTTCATCAGGACTGGAAAGGAAGGGGGAAGAAACCAGAATAAGAAGGTGGGGGGGACGGGAAGGAGTACAAGCTGGTAAGTAATAGATGAAGCCAGGTGAAGGGGAAGATGGCTGGGTGGGAGAGGGGTGGATGAGGTGAGAAGCTGGGAGGTGACAGGTGGAAGAGATAAAGGGCTGAAGAAGAAGTAAACTGATAGGGGAGCAGAACAACAATGGGAGAAAGGGAAGGAGGAGGGGCACCAGATGGGCAGGTGAGGGGAGGGAAGGGAATGTAAAAGAGAAAGGGGAGGGTGAGAAATGACTAGAAGTTAGAGGAATCAATGTTCATGCTGTTAAGGCAGCATTTGATTGAGTTTGGTATTATGGAGCCCTAAGTGGAATCGCTGGGGATCGCAAGGAAAACTCTCCATTGGAATGAAACCTAGCACAAAGGAAGATGGTTGTGATGATTGGAGGTCAATCACCTCAGCTACACAACACCTCTGCAGGATTTCTACAGGCTACTGTCCTAGGCCCAATCTTCATCAATCACCTTTCTCCGATTGTCAGGTCCAGGGAACATATCATCACTGGTGCTTGCACAATGGTCAAGACCAAATGCAGCCAGAGCTGGACAATACCCAGGCCTGGGCTGACAGGTGGCAGTAACACCTACACCAGTCAACGATGGTATCCAGCCAGACAAAGTCCAGCTTTCACTCTGTCATTCAATGGCATTGCCATCACTGAACCCCCACTATTGACGTCCTGTGGTTACAACTAAACAGCAACTGAGCTGGAGGAGCCACATCCACAACGTGATTGCAAGGGCAGGTGTGGCAAGTACTCAAAGCCTCTCCACCATCTACTCAGCTCAAGTGAGGGGGTGATGGAGCATTCTCCGCTTGCCGGGATGAGTGCGGCTCCAACCCATGCACGGCCATTCCCTCACTCCACCACCAACAGCAGTTTGTTCCCTCTGCTCACCCACACTCCTTCCAAAACCACCACCTCTTCCTCCTGAAAGACAAGGGCAGCTAAAGCACGGGCAACACCACCAGCTGGAAGTTGCCCCCCAAGCCACACGCCTTCCCGACTTGGAAATGTATCCCCATTCCTTCACCACTGCTGGCTAATTGTCCACTATCTGATTATTCGTTTGTATTCCTTCTCCACTGAAACATCATGGAATGATCCTCTATTTTAAAGGTGCTCCCTACACTCAGTGGCCACTTTTTTAGGTACACGTCTACACCAGCTCATTAATGCCAATCACGTGGCAACAACTCAGCATGCGGACATGGTGAAGACGTTCGGTTGTTGTTCAGAGCAAACACAAGAATGGGGAAGAAATGAGACTCAGACTGAGGAATAATAGTTGGTGCCAGACAGGGTGGTTTAAGTATCTCAGAATCTGCTGATCTCCTAGGATTTTCACACACAACATTCTGTAGAGTTTGCAGAGAATGATGTGAAAAAATGAACATCCAGCGAGCAGCAGTTCTGTGGTGAAAACACCTTGTTAACGAGAGAGGCCGGAGGAGAATGGCCAGGCTGGTGTGAGCTGTCAGGAAGGTGACAGTAGCTCAGATGTCCATACGTCACAACAGTATCTCTGAACACACACGTCAAACCTTGAAGTGGATGGGCTACAGCAGCAGAAGACCACGAGCATACACTCAGTGGCCACTTCATTAGGTACAGGAGGTAACTAATAAAATGGCCACTGTGTGTAAATGCATTACCGTTACACCTGATTAGAGCCATAGTGATTTAGGATAAATTGGACAATGCTTATGCCATAGGTATAGCATTTTGCACCCACTGTTTTTTTTTGTTAAACCTTGTTGATGTATTTTTTTTCCTGCTTACAAAATCTAAATATTGATTGTCAGCTTTTCTCATTGTGAACTTCCAAAAGTTCACTCAAAGTGTAAGGACGATTATGCCCTTCCACATCACACAGTCTGATACAGGAGAATCTACAAGTGCCTTTTAATATCGACGTAGACAGAGGAATGTATACAGGAGGCCAGCCATCCTTCACTGATAATCAACATGTTAAGGCAGAGAATGTGCCTGGTTACACCCCAGGTTTTCCCTCTCAAACCCCTCTGGTCATTTCTATTTCTTGTGTTTCCCATTACAGGGAGTTACAAGCTCAATGTGGAGTGAGAATTGCGGAAAAACAGGTTCCCTCTCATAATTTCTCACATTGTCCATCTTAATGCATCCTTACACCTCCAGGTCTTCCTACCTGCACGGCCCTGGAACTCTTCGATCCACGCAGCCACCATTTTCTCACCTTCATCTATAAGGATGGTGGGCACAAAATGGGAACCTTTTATCTCCCCCCCCCCCCTGCCGTTGTACAGAACATAAATAGCTCATCTTCTCTATGCTAACCATCAAGTACTTATCTGTACTGATCACATTTTTAGGCACCTGGCATCTAATGTGATCCTGCCAGGCAACACACACACTTGCTGACCTAACGTACTTACACCAGACCCCAGGTCACTCCCCCAACTTGGACCACCTCGAGTGTCACCCCCTATCATCCTGCACACAGCTGTACAACAAAATAGTCCGCCCAGTACCTTTCCCCATACCGGCTAGGCAGCACACATCCCCTCGACCCCACATACACCTCCATACATTCCACCCCACACACACTTACCCAAAGCTACATCCCAACTAACCCTACGCTCCACCCCAATTAACTGAGAGCTACACCCCATAATCTTAACATTGCTGAGCACCGATCGTCACCCCCTTACCCAAAGCATCACCACCAACCCTGTAATGCTCTCTGCTTTATCATTCATTTCTCCGATGTAGAGAGGGTCATATCAGGAGCATTTAATACAATAAGTATTTGTATGTAAACGTCTGTCTCCCCTAGAAGGGCTGAATGGTGACGAGGGAGGAGATGTAGGGTCTGTGTTTCACATCTTGTGGTTACAGAGGAGAGTGCCTGGGGAGGGGAGGGAGTGGCTGGGCAGAAATTGGGGGACTAGGGAGTCATCCCTGTGGAAAGCAGAAAGGGCAAAGGAGAACAAACTTGAAACACTTCTTAAACATTGGGACGGTTCCTGTCTCTATCGCTCGTTCAGATTCCAAATTCTTCCTCAAGTCCCTTGAAAACTCCTAACCCACTCTCCCCTGGCTTTAGGCCCCTCTGATTTACAGCAGCATTTCTTACCAGCTATCTGCACGTGTCCCTTATAGTTTGTTATTCATCAAGCATAACCGTGTGTGCCTCAAGGAAAATGAACTGAGACTCTCCTCAAAACTAAAACACTCCACCCAAGAGGCAAGTTTCCCTGCCTTCTCTGCCGCGTGATCACATCTTTATCCAATCTCCCAAAAACAGCTTCCAACAAAGAGCAATCTTTGAAAGGAAAACTAATTTAGAGCAAGCATCTGTGGTGAACTACGTGTGCCTGTCTGGACACGCCCCCCCGCTGACTGCCCCTGTGGCTCCTCCCACAGGCCCCTGTATAAAGGCGATTGGAGGCACTGCTCCTCCCTCAGTCTCCAGGATGTTGTGTGGTGGTCTCTTGCTGCTAATCGTGGTCTCTTGCAGCTAATAAAAGCCTATTGTTTGCCTCCCGTCTCCGAGAGTTATTGATGGTGCATCAGCAACTCACACACACAATGCAGGAGGAACTCGGCAGGCCAGGCATTGTCTATGGACAGAGCAACTCACACACACAATGCCGGAGGAACTCAGCAGGTCAGGCAGTGTCTATGGACAGAGCAACTCACAGACACAATGCAGGAGGAACTCAGCAGGTCAGACAGTGTCTATGGACAGAGCAACTCACAGACACAATGCAGGAGGAACTCAGCAGGTCAGACAGTGTCTAGGGACAGAGCAACTCACAGACACAATGCAGGAGGAACTCAGCAGGTCAGGCAGTGTCTAGGTTCAGAGCAACTCACACACACAATGCAGGAGGAACTCGGCAGGTCAGGCAGTGTCTATGGACAGAGCAACTCACACACACAATGCAGGAGGAACTCAGCAGGTCAGACAGTGTCTAGGGACAGAGCAACTCACAGACACAATGCAGGAGGAACTCAGCAGGTCAGACAGTGTCTAGGGACAGAGCAACTCACAGACACAATGCAGGAGGAACTCAGCAGGTCAGACAGTGTCTAGGGACAGAGCAACTCACAGACACAATGCAGGAGGAACTCAGCAGGTCAGGCAGTGTCTAGGTTCAGAGCAACTCACAGGCATAATGCAGGAGGAACTCAGCAGGTCAGGCAGTGTCTATGGACAGAGCAACTCACACACACAATGCAGGAGGAACTCAGCAGGTCAGACAGTGTCTAGGGACAGAGCAACTCACAGACACAATGCAGGAGGAACTCGGCAGGTCAGGCAGTGTCTATGGACAGAGCAACTCACACACACAATGCAGGAGGAACTCGGCAGGTCAGGCAGTGTCTATGGACAGAGCAACTCACACACACAATGCAGGAGGAACTCAGCAGGCCAGGCAGTGACTATAAGGAGAAGCACTGTCAACGTTTCGGGCTGAGACCCTTCATCAGGACGTTGTGACGAAGGGTCTCGGGCCAAAACGTCGACAGCGCTTCTCCCTATAGATGCTGCCTGGCCTGCTGTGTTCCACCAGCATTTTGTGTGTGTTGTTTGAATTTCCAGCATCTGCAGATTTCCTCGTGTTTGCACAGGAGGAACTCAGCAGGCCAGGCAGCATCTACGGAAAAGAGTACAGTTGAAGTTCCAGCATCCGCAGATTTTCTCTTCTTTCTAAGTTAGACCAAGTCAGGTCTAATTAGACCAGCTTTTCTACCTAGTTCCATCACTCTGTATCCAGTACCTAGACCCACAAAATGTCTGAACAACTTTTAATGGTTCTCAGTGTCAACAGATACAAATTTAATGAGTTGGCTTCAACATTCACCTATCACAAGACAATGGAAACAACATGATGTGAAGGTGCCAATCCTCTCCTGGTGTGGGTCCAAACTGGAGTCCTGCTAGAGACCACCAGGAAGCCATTGCACGTGCCTGAGGCGGCAGGGATGAACTGCAGAGGCAGTGTGCCCCAGCCGAAGCCACCTCCAGCCCAGAGCAGAAGAACCGTTCATCATATACTGAGCCTTTCATCATATACAAAGCAACGGGGGAACAGTAGGGCACTCCCCAGAGACCAATTACACAAAACTTACGTGTCCCCGAAGAGTCCATGGTAATAGGCAAAGTAAACAAGTGACTGGTCGTTGTAACGCTGGCTGCTCATTCCATTGCCAACTCCAAAACCCTAAAAGAAAGAGGACACAGCTTCACTATAGTCCATCATAAACTGGACGTGTTGAGTTCACACTCTGTACCTCTAGTGTGTGCTGGTACCAGTGGAACAGGAGCAGGGTTCAAACTTGAATACCTGTTCTATCTGTGTGGAGCCTGCACCTTCTCCTTCTCATTGCATGCTCTCCCTTTACACCCTCCAGGTGCTGTAGTTTCTGCCAATGTCCCAAAGGTGTGTGGGTTCATAGGTTAGAAAGCTCCTGTAGATAGCCCCCACTGTGTAGATGAGGGTAAAATCCGGGGGAACTGAAGGGAATATGGGGAGAGTAAAATTTGTTTAGGGCAACTGGCTGGCGGGCTGAATGGCTTGTTTCTGTGCCATATCTTTTTATGGGCTCTGCATGGTGGGTCATATCTAAAACCATTTGCCTGCTTGTTGATGCTTGACCGGCCACGTCCCATATTATCACAGTGATTACCGGGCTGGGTGTGCAACCATGGGAACCCAGGTCTTTCTGTGCTATTGACACATTCCCTTTCCCTGAGCCCTACCAATGGCAGCCACATGGACAATAGGCACATCTTCTGTTAACTACCCTCACGGGAGCCTGAGGTCCCACACTCAGTGTTTCAGGAAAGGGCTCTTTCATTTCACCATCAGATTTCTGAATGGTCCGTGAATACTACTTTGTTATTCCTTTTTTGTGCTGTTTACTTATTTGTGTAATTTATAGTAAATTTATGTCTTTGCTCTGCACTGCTGCTGAAACACTAAATTTCACATCATCTAAGTCGGTGATGATAAATCTTTTGAGATTCTGACACAGTGAGTCCCTGGGAACAGGTCTGAGCAGTTCCTACCACTGATGTAAATAGAAAGAATGATTCAAACTGGTTCTAAGAACTTTGAGGCCTCGTGTGGTGAGGACAGAGCCTCAAATGCTACAGGACCTCCATCAGCACCAGACTGGGTCTATCTTATTGCATGTCCTATCTGATTGGAGGAGTTGTTGACCATCCAAAACTATGGGTCACTCCTGAGCCCCAAACAACTACTCCAAAACCCCTGTATCATTCGTCAAGAAGCATCTGATTGCTCCAATATTTGCCCCCAAAAAGATGAACAGATCATTTATCTCTGATCTTTCGTGGGGTTTGTCTGTACAGAAACTGGTTCTGCACTTTCCAAAGCTGCGTTGCAAAAGGCATTTTGTTAGTTAAAAGGTAGTGGTGAAGTGTGTCTGCTCCCTGTTCTCACCCACCAGCCCTGTTCTTCAATCCCACATTAGGATGTGAGGAAGGGGTGGCAATCCTGACCACAGCTAGGACACAGCTTTCAAGAAAGAGGACACTGGGCCAGAAAGATGCAAAGACGGCTGATCATGTTGAAACAAAAAAACAGGTACCTTGAAGTTGATTTGTGCTGAGCCTTCTGCAATCTTGAGGCTCAGTGATGGTACGTAAACCCCAGCATAGCTTTCACCGAACACATAGAACTCATTGCTTGCAAACTCAGGGAACTTCTTGAAGAAATCCTGCAGAGCCAAGTAGTTGTTCTCGGCAACCTATGGGAGTGGGGTGGGGTGGAGACAGAGCTGTGGGTTAAGACTACACTGAAAAGTTAAAAGTCGATATAAGGATACAAACACAAGAGATTCAGCAAATGCTGGAAATCCAGAGCAATACACACTAAATGCTGAAGGAACTCAGCAGGTCAGGCTGCATCCTTGGAGAGGAATAAACAGTCGATGCCTCATCAGGACATGGATATAGGGTCTTTGGCGTGTCTGGGTTAACAGCTGCCAGTATCACTGGGAGTACACTCCAGCCACACCAAGATATTCTAACTTCAGTGAACAATATTCCTGCTTTTCAGCTCGGCTTCCACTGTAGGGACTAAAGATTAAAGTCCCGATTGTGAGGTGCCATCGTCTTGCAAGGCTTTACAGTAATCAGCAAATAACGCCGTTAATGAGTTCAATATTGACACAAACTCTTAAGAGGAAAATTGCACCAACAGCTTTGTTTAAACTACTTAACAAGTAAGATGGGGAACGTGCAGGTAACATAAGGGAGATCCTTAATGGGTATTTGAAACAGTAGTTACACCAGGGAGGCATCACGTTTTGAGACTGACAGATTGAAAATTTATTTCTCTGTATTTTCCCTAGGATTAATGGAAGCACATAAAATGTATTTACCAGAGATAACAAAAAAGGATGGATTTTTCCACCAGATTAAATACTGGAAGTGAGAGCACTTAGTACTTGCTATTTGTCTAACATTGAAGTCACTTATATAATGTTTGTTTAAACAGTGTTCTTTCCGCAAAGTGCTCTGTTTAGTTCCACTCCAATGCAATGCAAAGCCCTGTGGGTAAATGCTGCTCCCCTTCTTCGATGAAGAATGTTTCCTATGATGGGGAAAGTTGGAACTATGGAGCATAGTTTCAGACCATTAACAGAGAGGAGACTGAGGATGCTGGAATCTGGAGTGAGAAAGGAGCTGCTGGAGGAACACAGCAGGTCAGGTAGCTTTTGTGGAGGGAAACGGACAGTCAATGTTTCAGGTCAACATCACCAAGTTCAGATGAAATGTCTCAACCCAAAACGTCAACAGTCCATTGCATTCCCTAGATCTTGTCTGGTCAGGTGAGTTCCTCCAGTAGCTCCTTTTATTTACTGAAGAATTTCCACTCTCAAAGGGTCACGAGTCTTCAGACTTCACCACCTCGAGCTCTGGTGGTGCAGTCACTGAATATAGAAAAGCTAAGGTAAAATTTCAATTCTACTTGGAAGTAGGGCAAGAAAGTAGAGCTGAAGTCAGGAGCCATCAGCCAAAACCTTACAGAATATGAATCAGATTCAACTGTCCATCCGATCTCCCTTTTTCCTGTTTCATAACTTCTCCCCATGGCCAGTGTAGGTCTTCCAAATGCATTAGGAGTATGAGCAGAGTGTGTATGTCACCAAAGACTCTGGCAAATTTCTGCAAAGTGCGTTCTAATTGGTTGCATCACCATGTGGGATGGTGGGGCCAGTGCACAGGGCTGGAAAAAGCTGCAGTGGGTTATAATCTCAGCTAGTTCTATCATGGGCACTGGCTCCCCAACCATTGAGAGCATCTTCAAAAGGCTCAAAAAGGTAGCATCCATAATTAGAGACCCTACCTTCCAGGACATTCCTTCTTCTAAAGTGAGTACATGTTCAGCACAGCATCGTGGGCCGAAGGGCCTGTATTGTGCTGTAATTTTTCTATGTTTCTGATCACTATTGCCAAGGAGGAGGTACTGAAGCCTGAAGATACACACTCAATGTTTTAAGAACAGCTTCTTCCCCTCCACCATCATATTTCTGAATGGTTAACGAACCCATGAACACTACCTCACGATTTTTGCTCTCTTTTTGAAGTTTTTATATATATCTTGCCGTAATTTATGGTATATTTTAAGTATTGCAATTCTGAAATGTGCACACTACATTGTGGAAGGACCTGATGTGAGAAATCCCCCTGAGGAGCTATCTCCAACGTAGAAACAAGAATGGACCTAGTTGGCTGGAAGTTGCAGCTCTCTGGCAATGATCACCTCTCTATCGCATGAAGTGTAAGTTACTGCAGAAATGGGAGCCAGAATGCTAACAGAATTACTGGGGTGGAAGGGAGAGGAAAAGAGATGTAGGCTGAGCTATCCAGAGGAAGACACTGACGTGCAAGAAGTTGGGACGTGTAAAGGGTTCAAGGTGAAGGTAGATCTACGTCAGCTCCACCAACTGCATAATGTGATGAGTTAATTGTTCAGCACAGGAAGAAAATGGACTTAAGGGCTCAGGTGATGTGTCTTTTGTATTGTACACCTCTACTCCTCCTTCACCGAGTTGATGGAACCTGGGCAGGCTAGGACGGGATAGATTAACTACGATACCTCTTTATCGTTGGTGGTGTAGTCTCCGCTGTCGGAGTAGGAGAAGCCAACGCCAGCCGGAGACTCCAGGTACAGCATGTTGGCCACCTTGTTCCAGCTGAACTCATTAATGTAGAGGGTCTGTCCATTTTCATTCACCTGCAATCAATCACATCGACATCAATACGTCTCAACCTCTCGCCTGATTCCATGTCATGGGACCGCCCCACACCTTCCAGCCACCAGCCGTACTATCGAGTCATGGGAAGACTTACGTGCAAAGGTCCGTTTTCAGCGAGGAACCCGTCCAATGAGCTGCACCCTGGGCCACCGTTCAGCCACAGGACCACTGGGTCAGTGGTTGGGTCTCGTTGAGATGTCACAAACCTGGAGAGCAGAAGACACATTAGAGATAAGAACCGTGATTGAGGACCCTACAGGATCTCAGACAGGTGAGCCCATCGATGATGGGTGGGCTTCATCTGTCGGAGGAGGGAACTCCCTCAGGACCACTTTCCCGGTGTTACAACCGGTGTGGGCTGGCATTCAACATCCTGCTGAAGCAAAGTGATACATGAACAAGTGCTGCAAAAAGAGAGAAAAAAAGAGTTCACGTGTTCATGGGCCATTCAGAAATCGGATGGCATCCATAAATGCTGCCTGACCTGCTGAGTTCCTCCACAGTATTTCTTAAAATCTTCAGCATCTCTCGTGGTTCGGTCCATGTCAGCAGGGTGGGACAGTTAGAACCGGTTGCAGGAAAAGGATTCAATAAGGCGGATGCAGGGAGATGATTTCTTCTGGTTAGGGAATCCTTACCAAGGGGACGCAATATAATCCTAGATAGACAGCTCAGGAACAAAACTAGGAATGTTTCACCTAAAGGAAGTGGAAATGATGGACTTTGGACTTTTTTTGTCTACTAGTGTTTACCGTAGGTATCACTTGTGGATGTATGTATCTGATGCAATGTGCCTGTGAAGCTTTTGTAAAGTAGGTTTTGCATTGTACCTGCCCACACATGTACTTGTGCATATGACAATAACCTTGATTTTGACATTAACTTGGGATGTATTTCTGGATAAATTCATGGATGGGAGGGATATGAAGGGCTAAGATGCAGGTACGGGTCGATGGGACCGGCAGAATACAAACGGAAGCATTGCTCTTAATGCGACACTGTTACAGCTCAGGGCAACAGGGTTCAGAGATAATTTCAGATGTCATCTGTAAGGAGTCTGTTCTTCCTCCTCTTGGAATGCTGGGGTTTTCTCTGGGTCCTCTGGTTTCCTACCACAGTCCAAAGACGTACCGGTAGGTTAATTGGTTATTGTAAATAGTCCCGTGATTAGGCTGTGGTTAAATCAAGGGTTGCAAGGTGACATGGCTGGAAGATAGATAGATAACAGTTCAGCACAAACTAGATGGGCTGAAGGGCCTGTTTCTGTGCTGTAGTGTTCTATGACTCCCTGACTCGGCCTACAATGGGTGTGGACCAGTTGCAGCCTCTGTAGTTGAGAGCCATAACTTGTTTTGTAAGGCAAGTGTATCGGGATATCGAGCGCATCAGGATATGAAATTTTGGTGCAGATCAAAAATGAACTGATTGAACAGTGGACCAGGACTGAGGATCGAGGCGTTCCTGTGTTCTGCATGCGCCTGGATAGTTGACAATGCAGGATGCTGAGGCCAACTGACGCGCAACGCTGGAGATCAAGAAACTTGGCAAATTGCTAACGAAAGCCGTCAGAACACAAACAGTTTGTCTTCCTTCACTGCTGATGATCATCACAATTTTGTTCTAATATCAAGGAACAACTTTCTTTGCCATTTTCAATTTCACGTATTAGGAATTTGCTGTGGTGGGTTGGTCAAGGTATGGCATGCAACAAAAACAATATTCAACATTAATAAAGAATAAAAAATTAAAGTTAAAGTACGGATATGGTGGAGGGGGGTCATTGCTTGCTACCGCCTACGTACGGGCGGAGGGAGATAGGGGGACTTCGTGGTTCTCACGTTTAACTGTCGTTCGTTCTTTGGGGCACCTCTCTGTTTTCGTGGATGTTTGCAAAGAGAAAGCATCTCAGGATATAGTGTATACATTTCTCTGACATTAAATTTGACCTTTGAATCTTTGAAATGTGCATAAATGCATCAATACCAGCATCTATTTACAATGTAAAGAGCATTACAAACAGTGTTTACAGTGCAGTGCAGTGACTGAGGGTAACAGACAGGGGGTGTGAGGTGGCAGCTAACGAGAATGGTTGATCAGATTAACTGCCTGTGGGAAGAAATGTTGAAATTGTTGAATCAATAGTTCATAATCCTGCTCACAATTGTCTCTTGGAACAATAGTTTCTGCATGGCAATATGATCTCTGTGACCTTCAATAAAGGAAAGGAAAATCATTTACTGAATCTTAACGAGTAGAAGCTTGTAAAATTTGCTTCTTTGGCTTTCTTGTCAATCTAACAAGTAGCACTGTAAGGAATTATAAATAAGATATTATTGATTGCAAGATGACCAAAGGTTGAGTGATAAAAGAAATAGTGAGAAGGAAATATTGCCACCATGCCTGGAAAGCTTGTGAGCATCAGTAACAAGCAGAATCCAACAAATGAGGAACGTCCAAGAGGCACGTGTTTCCCGGTCACCAGGGAGAAGCTGACCAACTCACTCAGAGTGGCTGGAAGGTAAGTATCAGGGGGCAATGGTGGGAGCACTGAGGAGAGTTTTGTAAATCTTATAGAGTTTTACAAACTTATGAGGGATATAGGTAATATAGATAGTTAGAATCTTTTTTCGCAGGGCAGGGAAGCCAAAAACAAGAGGAGAGGGGCTTAAAGTGAGATCTGAGAGGTAAGCTTTTTCTCATAGAGGGCAGTCGATATCTAGATTGTGTTGCCCAAGGTAGAGGCAGACACCATGTTTAAAAGACACTTGGATAGGAACAGACCGCCATGGTTCAAGTGGATTTACTAACGATAAGCATCATGTCTGGCATGGATGGGCTAAGCTGTAAGGGCCTGTTTCTCAGCTTAATTCTCTCAGCTGGAAGACTTCCCATTTTTTCTCTAGGATAAAGGATGACTTACTTCCGCTTGTGGGTTCGGAAATGGTTAATGAGGGAACTGCGGACTTGTCCACAGATGAAGCAGGGAGGTGGATGTCTGAAAGGTTGCCCACTCCTTCTGCATATTAATAAGATTTCTCTATACTCCCAGCACATAGCCTTTAAGTTCTCAATGCCATCCCGCTCTCAGTTTTCATCAGATGTGGCCCTGAGCACGGTGGCACAGGGACAAGGGTCACTACCTCACAGCCGCAGTGATCTGGCTCAATCCTCATCTCCAGTCATGTCAGTATGGCGTTTACATCTTCTCCCTGTGGTCACACACCATTCCTTCATGTTCATTAGCTCTTGTAAACTTCCCCGACTGTGGATGGGGTGGAGGAGGGTCGATGAGATTGTGAAGAGAATCCGTGGGTGGAGTGGAGGAGGGTCGATGAGATTGTGAAGAGAATCCGTGGGTGGAGTGGAGGAGGATCAATGAGATTGTGAAGAGAATCCGTGGGTGGAGTGGAGGAGGGTCGATGAGATTGTGAAGAGAATCCGTGGGTGGAGTGGAGGAGGGTCAATGAGATTGTGAAGAGAATCCGTGGGTGGAGTGGAGGAGGGTCGATGAGATTGTGAAGAGAATCCGTGGGTGGAGTGGAGGAGGGTCGATGAGATTGTGAAGAGAATCCGTGGGTGGAGTGGAGGAGGGTCAATGAGATTGTGAAGAGAATCCGTGGGTGGAGTGGAGGAGGGTCGATGAGATTGTGAAGAGAATCCGTGGGTGGAGTGGAGGAGGGTCGATGAGATTGTGAAGAGAATCCGTGGGTGGAGTGGAGGAGGGTCGATGAGATTGTGAAGAGAATCCGTGGGTGGAGTGGAGGAGGGTCGATGAGATTGTGAACAGAATCTCACTGATTCTCCTCCACTCCACCCTGTCTATGGATTCTCTTCACAATCTCATCGATTCTCTTCCATCCCGTCATGGATTCTCTTGTGTGAGGAGCATCTGATGGCTCTGGGCCTCTCCCACTGGAGTTTCGAAGAATGTGGGAGGACCTCATTGAAACCTATTGAATATTTGAAGAACTCGATAGAGTAGATGTGGACAGGATGTTTCCTATAGTGGGGAAGTCTAGGACCAGAGGGCTCAGCCTCAGAATACAAGGATGTCCATTTAGAACAGAGATGAGGAGGAATTTCTTTAGGCCGAAGGTGGTGAATCTGTGGAATTTATTGTCACAGGCAGCTATGGAGACCAAGTCATTGGGTATATTCAAGGCAGAAGTTGATAGATTCTTGATTAGCAAGGGTGTGAGAGGTTACGGGATGAAGACAGGAGAAGGGGGTTGAAAGGGATAACAAATTAATCATGATGTAATGGCAGAACAGATTCGATGAGCTGTTTTTGGCCTAATTCTGTTCCTATGGCTTATGGACTTATGGTCTGAAATTTTACATCTGAGCCCCAATCACTTCCCTAACCTGTAAGTGCTAGATGTTTATTTACAGAACATATCATCAGGGAATAAGATTACACAAGTTTTAGATCAGTGAGGAGCAGTGCAGTGATATTCCCTCCCCCTGCCCTCACCAAGATCCTGTCCTGGGCAAATGGCTGTAACCGCAGGCTGATTCTCCAGATGCAACACTCTCACCTCCAAGGCAAAACCTTGTGGTACTGAAGTTCCCCGACTGGGACCTGAGCAGCTGAGACAGGCAGGGATAGGAGAGAACTACATCGTAGGATCTGTGGCCCTCTGGATGAGCCCGGTCTCTTTGGTGGATTAAAGAATCGTGTTGCATCATTGGGTGTTCTGCGGCACAGGCTGGGAAATGGGGCTACCTTGGATGGGGCACTCAGTCAGCATAGACAAAATGCTGGAGGAACTTGGCAGGTCAGCTAGCGTCTATGGAGAGGAATAAACAGTTGATATTTTGAGATGTTCATTGGGATTTTATGTATTACAAAGGGAATACATAAATGTAACTACCTTCTTTGGAATCGAACAGGATCTGACCTCATTGTTTCTGCCTCCTCACCACCTGTCCAATTGGGCAACAAATTCCACCAGAACCCCTGAGCATCTGTAAGCTTGCCCACTCGTGCTGGCTGATCCCCAGACTGTGTGGGGCACTAAACACACTACTGATTTAGCGTCACAGTAGGGTAACGTCTGGCCCAACAAACTTGCATCACCCAGTCACATCCATGTGACCAGTTAACCTGCTAACTGTACATATTTGGAATGTGGGATGAAACGGGGGCACCCGGAGGAAATTCATGTGGTCACGGAGAGAACATACAGCAGCAGTGTGTCACTGCCTCTGTCATAGCATTACGTTAACTGCTGTGCTTCTGTGCTGGCCTCTCGAATGAGCAGCGACAAGGAACAAGAGCTGCCCTGTTTACTGTCTTCCCACTACCTTTCATTCAACTCCATGGCTTAAGCCCAATTGCAAGATCTTCCCTGACATGTTTATCCAGGAGAATAAGAAGACTTGGCTGGGAGCCTTGATTCTTTCAGCCACCTGTGAAATCCAGGCATCAACGCTCATGTACTCACCAGTAGTGCAGATGTATGCCAGGACCTGCCTCCAGGTAGCCCGACCACTGTTGGAAGTTGATTCTGGTGTTCAGCCCCGGCAAGGAGAAGATTTCATCCTGGGAGGGCTGTGCCAGAGCACCGCTCACACACAGCAGCAACAAGCACCACAGCATTGCGACAAAGTGTACAGACAGTGAGCGAGAGCAGCGACTGTCCCAAAGATTCCCCGGGGAATGAAGCAGTTGGGTCTGGAGGCTCATAATATAACCAGAATTCACAATGCAAATATCACATGATTGCAAACAGTTGATAAAGTTCTCCAGACAGAGTAAGACACCGGGTAGCTCTTGGAGACGGGCCAGAGAGATATGGCAATTATCAGTGATTGTGGAGAAATAGAAAAGCTCAGGAGTAATAATAGCCAAGCAGACTGCCTCACCCAACTGTAGGAACCGCTAGATTGGCCAAGAGTGAGGGAAAGAACCCAACTACTTTCATGCTCCCTGAGCCCCTCAATCCTTGATGCAGCCATAGCGCACCAACTTCAGAGGCAGCGGGACTACCACACTGCCACAATCTTCAAATTGTCCAACATCGCAAAGGGAAACAGCTCCCCTCTAACCCAACCCAAACACTAAATGACCACTCTCCCCGGGCAGGCTTCACTATCTGCCCTAACCAGGAACAGCGGTAACTTGGAGCGAGGAACCTGTCGCCTGAGATGCTACCCAGTTGAACTCACAGGTAAGATTAAGAGGGACTGCCCTTAACATCAAGGCACCACATGGCTGTGCAGACTCGAGGAGTCCTGGTAAAGAGTGGTAAAGGAAGCCAAGCTGAAAACACTCCACAAAAGGAAGAAGGTTTCAGTGGATGAAGAGGGGTCATCCCAGCCCCAGGACATCACTGGAGGATTTCCTCAGGACATTGTCCTAGGGTTAAACACCTTCAGCTGCTTCAGTAGGAGCTCAACATGGAGATGACTGGTGATGATTAATACTCAATGTTAATTCCATTTACAATGCTCCTGCATGCAATGAGGCCTAAACAGCTTTCTGACACGTGTTCATGTTTGTACAGGTCACACGCCAGGTAAAAGACATGGTAACTTCCAACCGTGCGTCCACTGCTGAGTGCAACACCATACACATCTTGGGAGTCACCATGTATATAAAACATAGAACATGGTGTGGGCCCTTCAGTCCTCAATGTCGCACTGAGCAGAAACTCAATTTCCCTAACTACATAAATACAACGGATATGAGAACAAGTTGGGTGAATGACACCCGCCAAGATCTTAGCTAATCTGATGTTGCATCAATTTATGATGTTGTATCAATAGCCTTAGAATCAATTTCCTTTGATTTACCCATGAATCAAAAACCTGTCTGTTTTAGCCTGCCTGGAAATCCAAATATATGTCCACTGGGGCTCGTTTATCCACCCACCACATTACAGCTCAAACAAACTTGTTGAATAAGATGCCCCTTTCATTGCATGTGATGGTCTAAACAGCCTAATACTATTTCTTTCATAATGCATTTCACTATTTTCCACATCAGATGCCAGGCTAATTAGCCTTTAGCTGAAATGGATTTATTATTGTCACATGGACCAAGATAGAGTGAAAAGCTTATCTTGCAAAGATCAGATCACTGCATTGAGGTAGAACAGGGTAAAACAATAACAGTAAAGGGTAACAGTTACAGAGAAAGTGCAGTGCAGGTAAACAGTAAGGTGCAAGTCATAATGAAGTAGACTGTGAGGTCAAGAGTCAGTCCATCTTATCATACTAAGCAACCACTGAATAGTCTTATGACAGTGGAAGCTTCCCTTGAATCTGGTTGTACATGCTTTGGGCTGTTGTTCCTTCTGGATGATGGAAGATGCGAGAAGAGAAGATGTCTGTCCTACCTGGAATAGGAGCATCACACTTGGAGGATTATCTGTTGCAACATTACTAGAACATCTCTGTAGTCAAGGGAATTTTGAAGATCAGGCCCATGCAACCATATCTTTAGTTGCAGATCATCAAATCCTTGGGACTTGTTAGGATTTAGTTCTATTAGTTTGCTGAGCATCTTCTCCCTAGTGATAGAGATAGTTTTAAAATTCTCCCCCACCACATTTTCTGACTTCTAATCATTAATTTCCAGCTATCAACAGGAGTCATGATTGTTTTCTTACAATTTGTATTATTTTTTATGTAGAGGCTTTTTTGTTCACCCATTAGTCTACAAGTAATCTTTGTTTTTATTATATTTTCATTATACTTCTATAATTTCTGAACTTTTTCAATTTTCTTCCCTCTCTTTGCAACTTAGCATGCCTCTTATATTGCAAATCTTTCATTGTCACCGGGTCTAGGCTCTCAGCTTCCCTACTTGGTAATACTGTGGATGCACCTTCTCTCGAGACTGCAGCTCAAGGTGACTTAATGTCACCTTCCCAAGGGCAACAATGGTGGCCTTGTCAACGAGACATGCATACCAAAATAATCAGGGCTTATTCTCCTTAGAACAAAAACAATTGTGAGGTCATTTGATAAAGGTGTGCAAAATCTTAGCAGATAAAACCAGTACAAATAGAACCTGTTTATATTAGCAGGGCTTCAAGGACCAAGCGGACACAGATTCTGAATCGATCCAGATGTGAAAAGCAGAAAATTAGTTTTAGACAGGATAGTTATGAATTTGATTTAATTTGTATTTAATATAAACTTATGCATTTGTAGCAGATTTATTATGATCTGGAGTGCACTGCCTGCATGCTGTGGATGGAGATTCAACTACGAATATGTTATTTTTGGTTAAAGCTCAGGAGCACAGAGACAAACTGACTATTGATAGCTCTACAAAGAAGCAGTGATGACTCAAATATCTTATGTGTTGTACTAATTTTTAAATTTCATAAGTAGAGGAGGAGGGTATCGAGGTTATAAAACAACATTGATAGAACAAAGGAGAAGAAAGAGAACTATTGTAGAGTAACACACGCAAGATGCTGGAGGAACTCAGCAGGTCTGGCAGCATCTACAGAAGGGAATAAACAGTCAATGTTTTGGGCTGAGACTCTTCATCAAGATTGGAAGTGAAGGGGAACAAACCAGAATAGGAGAGTGGGTGGAGGGGTGGGTGGTGTTGAGGGGAAGGAGTACAAATTGGCAAATGATAAGTGAGACCAGGTGAGTGGTGGGGGAGGATGAAGAGAGAAGCTGCAAGGTGATAGATGGAAGAGGTATTGAGCTACAAAAGGACTCCTCAAGTTCAATGTGGAAAAGTGTGAGGTCATCCACTTTGGACCAAAAAAAAGCAAATTGTTCAGTAAATGGTAAGAAACTCAATGTGCAGGGAAATTTTTAGATTCACTTTGAGTACTTGTGACAAGCGATTGAAAGGCTAATGAATTAATTCTCTTCATCACAAACTGACGGAGGAAGTTATATTACAGATGCACAAAGCTCAAGATTCCTTCAGCAGAACCCCATTCAGTACCAGTAGCACCTCTCAAAAATCTTTTATATGAGAAGCAGCACAACTTTTGCCAGCACATTGGAGCACGAAGATAGTTATCTAGACTGACATAATATTCCATTTCATTTACAAGATGAAGCATTATCTATTGAGGTGTTAAAAGTGTTGACAAGATACAGCAGGGGGATACACAAAGGTCTTATCACCATGAAGACTAGGGAGGCTTGTTTTAAAACTGGTGCTAAAGCACCAGAAAGAGATTGCTTGTAAAGTAATCCTTTACTCAACTATTAGAGAAAATCTCCCCTTCTCCAACGGCTGATGAGCCTAGAGGTCTACTTCAAACACAAAACCTGCGACCAGTCAAATATCCTGGGATGAAGAGCAGTTGATCAGGGGAAGATACTCAGCTTCTAAATGGAAGGCTAAATTTGCAGTTCTGAATACATCCAGCTTTACTCACACCTTTGCATTAATTCATTAACCTTCACTCTTGTGCAAATAAATCATACTGAGAAACGGAGCTCTGGAAAGTCAGTTGTGGAATCAGTTCAGTGTTGTGGTTAGTGAAGTTATCCACACTGGTTCAGAAGCCTGATGTAGCGTAACAGCTGTTTCTGAACCTAGTGGTGTGGGACCTAAGGCTTCTGTACTTCTGCCTGGCCTAATCTCTGATGACGACGTGGCACAGCAGCATAACTAGCAGTGTAACACGTCACCGTGCCAGTCACCAGGAGGTCGGGGTTCAATTCCTGCGTTGTTTGTAAGGAGTCTGTGTGTTCTTCCCATGAGCACGTGGATTTCCTCTGCGTGCTCCTGTTTTCTCCCACATACCTGCAGGGTTCACAAGTTATGGCATGCTATATTGGTGCCAGAAGTAAGGTGAAACTTGCGTGCTGCCCCAGCACATCTTTGGACCGTGTTGGTCGCAGACACAAACAATGTATTTCACTGAACATAGAAACCTAAAGCACATTCAGCGCACCATTTAGTGCCAACCACTTAACCTACTCTAGAAACTGCCTAGAATTTCCTTCCCACATAGCCCTCTATTTTTCTAAGCTCCATGTACCTATCTAAGAGTCTCTTAAAAGACCCTATCATATCCCCCTCCACCACCACTGGCAATGCATTCCATGCACCCGCCACTCTCAGTGTAAAGAACTTACCTCTGACATCCCCCTTGTACCTACTTCTACTTCACATTTATCTGGGTTGAACTACATCTGCCACTTCTCTGCATCCTATAGATGTCTCCAGAATATCCACAACACCCCTCTGTTAGCCATTTCAGCCCTGGAAAAAAGCTTTGGGCTATCCACACAACCAATGTCCCTCATTGTCTTATACACTTCTATCAGGTCACCTCTCATCCTCTCATCCTCCAAGGAGAAAAGGCAGAGTTCACTCAACCTATTCTCATAAGGCATGCTCCCCAATCCAGGCAACATCCTTGTAAATCTCCTCTGCACTCTCTCTATAGTATCCACATCCTTCCTCTAGTGACATGACCAGAAATGAACACAGTGGGGTCTAACTGAGGTTATATATAGCTGTAACATTACCTCTCTGCTCTTCAACTCAATCCCATGGTTGATGAATGCCAACACACCATACGCCTTCTTAACAACAGTCAACCTGCGCAGCAGGTTTGAGTGTCCAATGGACATGGACCCCAAGATCTCACTGATCCTCCAAGAGTCTTTCTATTAATGTTATATTCTGTCTTTAAATTTGACCTACCAAAACGAACCACTTCACACTTATCTGGGCTGAACTCCATCTGTCACTTCTCAGCCCAGTTCTGCATCCTATTGATGTCCCACTGTAACCTCTGACAACCCTCCAGACTATCCACAACACCCCCAACTTTTGGGTCATCAGCAAACTTACTAACTCATCTTTCTACTTCCTCATCCAGGTCACCTATAAAAATCATGAGGAAGAGGGGTCCCAGAACACATTACTGTGGAACACCACTGGTCACCAACAACTATGTAGAATACAAATCATATACAACCACCCTTTGCCCCTCTCCTGCCTATGTCATTGGTATCAACATGTACCATGACCTTCAGCTGCTCACCCTCCCCTTCAAGAATATTCTGCAACCTCCAGAGACATTCTGAACCCTAGCACCCAGGAGGTGTCCTGATGTTTCTTTTGCTGCCACAGAATCTCCCACCTGTCCCCCTAACTATCCCTGATGACTATTGCTCTACCTGACTTCACCCTACCCTTGTGAGGCTCAGAGCCGACCACACTGCCATTGGTCTGGCAGCTGCTGCCTTGCCCAGATAGGTCGTCCCCCTCAGCAGTATCCAAAGGGGTAGACCTGTTGCTGAGGGGAATGGTCCCTGCACTGACTTCTTTCCCCCGTTACCTCTCTCGGTGTTCAATCATCTACTCCCTGAATTCTGCACTCTGGGTGTAACCACCTGCTGAGAAGTTGTTTCTATCAATTGCCCTGCCTCCCGGTGATCCAAACTTCATCCAACTCCAGCTCCAGCTCCTTAATGTGGTCTATCATGAGCTGGTGATGGCTGCATTTCCCGCAGGTGTGGTCATCCGGGAGACCCTCAGGTTCCATGAATTCCCACATTCCACTGCCATATCTGCCATCCTGCCTGCACTGTGCAATGGGCACCCAACCAAATCAGCAATAACGAGAAAAACTAACCCTGCTAACCTGTTTCTTTGGTCTCAGCTGCTTTTTGTCGAAGCCTCTTGAGTCAAAGTCTCTTAAGTTCCCACTTTGACTCTAGCCCCCATTCCAATGATGGCTGCTTCACTAGACTCTATCTCTCTTTTATAGTTTAAAAGAAAAGCCCCCATACAAGGAGAAGGAACTCCCTGCATCTGGTGGGGCTCCACCTGCCTTCCGCTGCCCTGAAGCCTCTGACTGTGTACTGGCTCGAGGTAAAGTTGATGAAATTGATGAACGCAGCACCAATGCAGTTGTCAATGTAGCGGAGGAAGAGTTGGGGAACAGGATTGGGGAAGTTTTGGAACATGGACTGTTCTAGTGTAGCCAACGAAGAGGCAGATATAGCGGGGGCCCATGACCACCCCTTAAGCCTAAAGAAAGTGGGAGGAGCCATAGGAAAGATTGTTGAGGATGAGGACCAGTTCTGTCTGATGGAGGCAGGTGGTAATGGAGGGGAAGTGGTTGGTTCTGGAAACAACATCCAGCATATATCATGATAATCAGAACTGTATACAGGACTACAGCTTGGCTTAACCAATATTTTATTAATTGTACCATAACACCCTAGCTAGTCCCATCTGCCCAAAGTCTTCAAAATGTCTGATAGCCATGAACATATCTCCATGGACTTGAAATGTTGCTAATGTGCCTGCCTCAACCACTGTCTCCGGCAACTCATTCCAAACATGCACTGCTCTTTGCATGAACAAGCTGCCCCTAATGTCCCTTTTAAATCTCCTGCCTCTGATCTTAAACCTATGCCCTCATTTTTAGCACCTCTTCCTAGGAAAAAGACAATGCGCCTTCACCTTGTTGAGGTCCCTCATGATCATATATACCTCTGTCAGGTCATTCCCCCTCCCCCACCTCAATCTCCAATTCTCCAAGGAATATAATCCTATTCTGTGCAGCCTCTGCTTGCAACTCAGACCCCGAATCCAGTCAATATTCTATTTTTTTTCTGTATTCTCTCTAGTTTAACACCATTCCTGTAACAAGGTTACCAAAACTGTATACACTAGTGCAGTCTCACCAGCAGCTTTTATCACTGCAATGTAACTTTTGTTTCTTATGCTCAATGCCTCAACTGAGGAAGGCCAGTGTGCCAAACACTTCCTCACCACCCTTACCTACCCATGACACCACTTCCAGCCCCAGGTCCCTCTGTTCCATTACACTCCCATTCACCCTACCATTCATTGTACAATTCCTACCCTGGTTTCATCTCCCAAAGTGCAAAATCTGACATTTATCTGGATTGAAACCCATTTGGCAGCTCTCAGCACACATACCTACCTGATCAAAAACCCCAACATTTTTCAATGTCCCATGTGGTTTTATCAATACCTCGTACAAGATGTTCCAAATGGTCACACAGTCCCCAGCCAATGAAGGCGAATACTTCAAACACCTAAACTGCCCTGTCTATCTGTGTTTCCACTTTCAGGAAACGGTGTACTATGTCTTTATCTCTTTCTATTGTACATCACTTTCTAGAGCCCTGATATTCAGTCCCCTTTAACCACTTGATTCTTGAACCAGCTAGCAAAAGTCTAATCACTTTAGTTTAGCAATACAATAACCACTTCAATCACTTTGTACTAAAATTATTTTATGTTGTGTCCTTTTTTTGTAAAGTTTTTTCTTGTAGATGCTGCTGTAAGTCAGCCTTTCATTGCATTAATGTATATATGTATTTGCAGAGATAACAATAAAGCTCACTTTCATTTACTGAAAGTGATGGACATCGTCAGCTAATTTATACTGTTTTTGGTGATCAGGGAAATTGGTATTTGGGTAAGTGTCGATGTACATACGACAAATAAGGCTAATCTTTTAACTCCGTTTTCTAATGGCATTGCTCCTTGTAAACGTAGGACGTGGAGGGTTGTGTCTGTAATGTGCTGGGCTGTTTTCACCGTTCTCTGTACTTTTTTCCCCATTCCTGAGTATTGGCATTTCCATACCAAGCAATGATGCTAACGGTCACGATGCAAGTTTTATCAACGTTTTTGGTGACCTGCCGAATCTACTTTCTAAAGAAGTGGAGTAGAGGCCTTTGTGATGGCATTTACACGCTAGTCCAAGACAGATCCTCTGGTACGTTAACGCCGAAGCTGCTCAGCCTCTCCACCTCCGATCCCTTACTGAGAACAGGCTTTTCGATCGCCTGTTACTAGATATTTTAAAACATACAAATCAGATGGGTTTATTCCGGAGGGAGTCACGAAGAACAACATTGTACGTTGAGGATATGAAGGCGGTGTGCTGGACAGGAGGGGAGAAAGGGAGAAAGCACACGCACCCCGACGGCAAACGAAAATCTCCACTCGGTCATATGACCCGATCACATGATTAAAACTTCTCGCTCCTGCACTCCTTTCTTTTATTTTTGCATTCCAATAATATTTTTGAAATACCATATAGGCTGTAGAATCGACACTGATTTTATTTTATTTAAAAAAAGTAAACATTCCCTCATGCCCGGCAGTTTGTGTGTCACGTGGTACAAATATTTCACCCTCCCCCACTCTTTCTAAAAAAAACAAAATTCTGAGTAAGGGAATCGGGATGCGAGTCCGTGATAAGGTTAACAAGTTTATTCCTTAAAATAAAAATTATAATCTGACGGGCTGGCGCCAAGCGGCGGGCGCGTGTGGGGGTTGGGAGGGGGCCGAGCCGCGCGGCGCGGCGCGCGGTCCGTGGGGGAGGGGCGGGGCGGGGCGGGAGCGCGGGGCGGCGCGCGGTCCGTGGGGGAGGGGCGGGAGCGCGGGGCGGCGCGGCGCGCGACGTGCTGACTGGGGGAGAGGCGCGCAGGGGAGAAACTATTGCAGAAATAAAATAAACTCACTCAAAATAAACCCTCAACTCTCCTCCCGGGTGACCGGAAACCCTCAATTTTACCTCCCCCTCCCCGACCGTCAAAAAAATTACAACTCGCAGTAGTCTCGCTCTCGCTGGACTTGATCGGCGGGTTCGGGTTGTTTTCTTTCTGTTTCCCGGGGTTTTGTTAAGGGATTAACATTTAAAGTGGAGTCTGTGAAAGTACCCGGTCGGCGGTAAAACAAAGTTTCCTGAGGATTTTTAAAAAATTAGTGTTTTTGTTGTGTTTGTCGGTGCTTCCCAAGATGGCGCAGTGAGTGAGGCCGCGTCGCCATTTGCAGCCGTACCAAGCAGGCGAGCGAGCGAGCGGGCGGGCGGGCAGGCGGGAGGGCGAGAGAGCCGAACGAACCGGCAGCAGGCCGGGCCGACGCCGCTCCCTCCTTCCCTCCCATCTGGACCCGACCCCTCCCCTCCCCTCCCCTCCCCTCCGCCACTACACCACCCTACCCAGCCCCCTCCCCTCCCCCTCCTCCCTCCCTCCCTCCCTCCCCTCCTCGGCCTCTCTCTCTTGTCCCACCGGCGGAGCAGCGCCATGTTCAGGCTACACGGAGGAGGCGGAGGAGGAGGAAGAATAGTGGCGGCGGGAGAAAAGTGAACCAGGAGGAGCCGACAACGGGCTGAAGGCCGACCAACTCCAAGGGGCGAAGTCTCCGAGCGGAGCGGACACTCGTGAAGTGATCATTGGGGCCCCCCGGACTCTCCCGTGAGAACACTTAGCAGAAGGCGACCCCTTCCCTCCTCCATCGTTTTATAAAGATATATAAAATATATATGAGAGAGAGAGGAAAGGCGCTGACACGAGAAGATAAATTTTTCTTTTTCCAGTAAAAGAAAGGGGAATAATGACCATTTCCCGCTTTCCTCAGCTGACCGCCCCGACCAGCAATGAATCTTGACTCGTTATCGCTGGCCTTGTCTCAAATCAGCTACCTTGTGGACAACCTGACCAAGAAGAATTACAAATCCAGCCAGCAGGAGATCTCTCATGTGAGTGTGCCGTGAAATAAGTCTTGCAATCTGTGCACCAGAGGCCCAGAGAGCCTGAGGCCTGCTGCATTTAGAGTGGGAACCAAAGTGTGTTAAAGAGTAGGGAGAAACTAACGTAACTTTTACAAACAACGGGCTGAAAGGCAGTTTTGTGCACTGACCGTCCTCATTCATTTATACATTAATAACGAGAAACTAGAGGGATGGATAGAAGCTCACATGGTGAATCCGGGCCTACAGAGGGACAAAAGTGTTTTTTAAAAAACATAACATCCAGAAGGAAGAAAACAGTCTTATTTGAGTTATTTAGTTGCTGAAAGGGAAAGGGGTGAAAGGTGTAGGGTTCAGAACCGTCACTTGCAACTCGGTGCGAGTTACTAACTCATTCAGGAACGAGGCCTAGCAAAGGGATCAGTTAAAAAAAGTGGGGGAAGGGAAGGGGTTGGTGTATTTACCATACACTTTTTGTTCTCTGTGCGATGTTTTGCGTTAATCTTAAAGTTTATACTGTTCCATTCCAATAGAAACCTTGCCAAATAAACAATTTCTTTAGTAAACTAGCAATGACTCATTAGGTTTCCAACTTCAAAAAAATGGCTATTTTAAAAAATTATATCCTAAAAAATTATATCCTAACTTTACATAACTCGCATGCCTTTCAAGGCCCAACTTCCAAGTTCATAGAAATTTATGTGATTTTGTTTTCCTTATGCATTACTGGCTATTAAGAGCAAATCATTTCTTGAAAATGTTGTGCAAGTACAGACCTTTTCTCAAATGTAGGAAATTGGGACTGCAGTTGTTAGATCTTGGAAGAAACTGGAAGCTACAGGTCTTTGCAACCAGTTGAAGAGGTACTGCAAAAGTGAAGTTGTGAACTTAAATCAGTGAACAATCTTGGAAAAGCTCAGTGGATTAAACAGCATCTGCAAGATATTGTTTGACCTGATTAGTTCTTTCATTAGATTGTTGCTTCAGATTTCAGTATCTGCAGTCTGTTGTTGCCATTATAGATGCATATTTTTTTCAACGTTAGAATGGAAAAACTCAACTGAGACTTGAAAAGCAAAAATGCCTCCCAAGTAATCAGTTACTATTGGTCAACTGGCAAACTTTTGGATTTTTCTTTGCACTTTATAACAATACTGAAACATTCATAGCATTCTGGAATTTGACAGACTTTCAGATATAAGAGTTTTTTAACTACTTACCGTAAAAAAAAAAGATTGTTGCAATAGTCCCATAGCTCTTGTTGGCACGTTTACAGTAAAAGTGATAATCTGGTATACAATATTCTGACAATGTAGAGAGTACAGCATTCAGCATTCATTCATCCGGAATGAATGAATGTGGGCTGGGAGTCCGGTATGGAAACGAGGCATGTAGCCAGAGCAAGGGGTGTCTGGCACTTGGATTGTGAGCTGGGTGAATAGCTGGAGTTGACATTTGGGTCCAGAATGCCAGGGGTCAGGGCCATGGACAAAGTTGTGGCTGGAGTATGAATCTGGAGGGTGTGTGTATTCCGAGCTTCCTTTAAACCAGTTGGTTCACTAGAGAATTGTTTTACTATTTTTTAATTGAAGCAATTGTTTGTAAGTTAATAAGAGTTGCATCCAGTAGTTTGGAAAATCTAGTAGTCTAACATTACCAAATTGTCGCATACCGGATTTGAGTTCTGTTGTAGGGGCCAAAGACATTTTTATGGGAAAGGAAATTTAATTGAGGCATCATGTACAAGGCCAAAAGAAAGATACCACTGTATAGTTAGAAAATAAATGTTTTAAGAATTAGATACAGGAACAAGCCATTTGGACTTTAGAGCCATTCATCAAGACTAACTCTTCTACTTTTCCTGCATGTTCCCCATGTCACTCGATGCCATTTGTTCCAGTGTATTCGGTGCATAGCCCTCTAGGTGGAGAATTCCTAAATGGCCCACCCCTTGATCTGAGACTAAGGATCCTGTTTCTGGGTTTCTCAACCAAAGGAAACTTACTCCTTTTATCTACTCTGTTGAGCCCTGCAAGGATTTAGTTAGTTTCAGTGAGAGTACCTCTCAATCTTCTGAGCTATGGAGAAAACAACCTGGTGTGCAAAAAAAAATCCATCCTGGGACGCTGTCTGATTTATGTTTGCATCTCTCCATGAGTACTTTTATTAAGGACAAGGTGGATAATGGAATGCTGACAGCTTAATTTAAACACCCTCCCATACTGCATACTCTGGTGTTCCTGATCAGCATAGCTCTGTAGCTCTCTACCACTGGTGGCTTTGACCATTGGGCAGCCATTAAGCTTTTATTCCCTCAAATTTCCCCCCCCCCCCCCGCCTTGATCACTTATTGAGTTTATATAATGATAGATCAAACTGTTCAGTTTGTGATGAAATGTTTCTGTAACTCTAACCCTGAGCGTTGATCTTTGCTAGAAGTTCTGTATGATGATAACAGAGAGGACAAAGTTGATTTGACTGGATGCAGACTTAGCTGTCAAAGTTTACACCTTGCAGACTGTGAAGAATTCAAAACAATTTGAAATAATTACAAGAACATCAAGCTTGAAAAGATTTTGGTGACCTTGTCTTTATTAAAATATGAAATTACTGCTTTTGTTTATAGGGTTTGGTTTAATACTTCAGAATACTATTTGCAAGTAATTCACAGATGGTTTAATTGTAGCAACAAATTAAAATATGGTTCATGGAAAGGCCAACATTTAGAACTTCAAATTAGAGGCTTTAGACCTAATTGCTGTCTGCCCTGCTGCAGAGCTGTGCAATCTTTTTGGACAACCAGATTAAGTGAATGCTTAAAACAAAAAGAATGATCCACTTGGATGAGAAGTTGGGGAATGCATATGGGAAAGCACAATTTGTCTTTAGAAAGTGGGAAATGACTTGATTATGGAAAGCTGTAATATACATTTAAGATAGGTCTGATTTTAATCTTGAACTCTTCCTAATTTGAAGTATCACAGATTGCCCTCTCTTGAAATGCCCAAGTTAGAGGCTTAATTATTGGTATTTTCAATTCATATAAGCACCTCTTTTATTCTTTTTGGTCATAAATCTGATTTCAATATTGTTTAATATTTCCAAAATACTTCTATTCTAGTGAGGTAGTAGAATTTAGATAGTTAATAGGCTTTTTCCACTGAGCAGAGAAAATTTTTTAACTTTTAACTTGTGAAGAAAACTTATTGTATCCCTGTATACTCTTGGTACCCTGCTAGGCATTTCCATTTTTTCCCAGTAATGAGTATCTGATGTTCTAGTGTTTTTTTAATGGAAACTGTTAATTACCTTTTTAAATCTTTAGTTTAAGGCCTAGAATTTCATTAGCTTTTCATGCCTTCAACAACAATGTTCCAAATAGCTTTGCTCTTCCACTATATTGAGAATAGTTAAGTTCTGGTTGTAATGTTTTTTCATTGTCCAACTTGCATTTGCAGAGTTTCAATTTCCAATTTTTTGTTAGTCCTTTCCTCATCATATTAGTTTTCCAGAGTTTTCTTTGGTGTCTGAACAATTATTTACAATTTTTATTTTATACCCTTTCAGAGATGCATTACTCCTTCCATAGATGCTGTCTGGCCTACTGAGTTCCTCCAGCATTTTGTGTTTGTTCCTTTTAGACCAAGCTGAGTGTCCTTTACTCTCAGAAATAATAAAAAAAAGCTGATCTGCTATAATGAATGAAATAGGCAGATAAATCAGTTTAACTGAAGTTCTCAAATTTGTAAAGTCCAGAAGGAGTCCACAGTCATGAGGTGCTTTTCCTCAAACTTGTGATGGGCCTCATAACAGTGCAGAGGCCACAGATCGATAGGTCAGGGTGGAGTAGAATGGAGAATTAAAGTGGCATGCCACAGAAGCAGTCAATGTACGTTTCATTCCTCTAAAGTAGAGGAGACCACTTTTTCTTTTCTCTCTTTTCTCACACCCAGCTGACTTGTGCTTAGTATTTCGCAACTCCTAGTCAACGTTCTCACTCTTAACTGCTACCATTCACTCCTTGATCAGGGTAACAGAGTTTACCGATTATTTCCATGGTCACTCTGCTTTCATTCTTGTTAGCGACATGCTATTATAGGTTGGAGCTTTTCAGAGCTTAATTCTGGTGCTGTACTGTAAGGAGTCTCTGTACAATGCGGGGGTTTTCTCCAGGTCCTCCGGTTTCCTCCCACAGTCCAAAGACAGTACTGGTAGGTTAACTGGTGGTTATATATTGTCCTGTGATTAGGTTAGGGTTAATTGGGTTTGTCAGGCATTGCTGGAGCAGCATGGCTCGTAGGGCCTACTCTGCGCTATTGCTAAAATAAATAGATAAATGCATCTCTCCTCCACACAATCTAAACTCGCCTTTCCCAGTCCTAATGAAAAATCTTTGATCTGAAATGTTAGCATTGTTTCTCTTTCCATAAATGTAGTCTGATCTGAGTATTCCCTAAATTTTCTGTTTTTAGTTCAAGTACTGTTTTGTATTTTTGATTTTTCAGTTTTTACTTTTAGGGTTCGGGAAGCTTTTAGTCTTTACTTCCATACCCTGTAATTTCCATTAGCTTTCCATGTGTCACCTGTTGAAGGGATTCTTTATCTGCATTCTCTTCATTTGAGCAAGGAGAGAAAGATGTCCCAGAGACTATTTAAGATCTCATTTGAAAGTTGACGTTGTCAACTAGGACATATGGAAGGAAGGGAAATGACTAAATTCCACCTCTTGCTATATATGTAGATCCTGTTGCGAATGTATCTACGTATACCTTCTGGACAAACCAAGGAAATTGGGGACCGGAGGACTTGTATAACGTAGCAGTTATGTGCCTACAGAGATGTATTCCTTTAATGGGTTAGTGTATTTAAGATCAAGAAAAAAATTAATAGGAAGGGAAAACAAGCCATACAAAGTTGAATAATGTTGAGTGGATGCTCAGAAGTCTATTAACTAGTAATGAAGTAAATGGTTTTATTATTAAGCTGATAATCCAAAGTTAGCAGTTTTTAAACTTGTTTAGGTACTGGCGAACAATGTGCATTATTACAACTGAAAGTGAAAGGAATAGAAATTAAAATAAATATTTTGCTTTCATTTTTGGTTTGATTTTTAAAAAATTAACTTGAAACTACTCAATGAAGTTAATACAGTCTTAGTTTGGGAAGGGAAAGGATTGACAAAGGTTTGTTTTTTTTGTCTCCTCTGAGTTTCCCTGTGTCAAGCAGACCATAACAACGTTTGACTGTTCAGTCTGTGAGAGTCAAATGACAGTTGATGATTCACATGGGATTTTAAAAATACCTTTCATGTCATTGTGGTACTCATCTCCATGCACTGGTGTCATGTTACATTTTTAATTGTGCAATGAATTTCAACAGTAAATGCTATGTATGTAGTGTAGGAGTAGTTATATAGTTAATGCTTTTTGGCTTGAATTTTCTTGTTTCAATTTTCTACTGTAGGTATTTTCTGTAGGGAAAGACATGTAATTGCAACTAGTTTGTGAATGTCAACTGTACACCACATATTCAAAGTCATCCGTTGCAGCACGTTTTTACTCACTCACTTGTTCTCACTCCCTCCAGAGAAACCCCAATCATAAAGTTGTCTAGTATGTCCTCAGAAATGTTAGGCCAGCAGTTTGTGTGCATATTGCATTTTAAAAATTGCACCCTTAAACAAAATGTGGTGTTGACATAAACTATAATCCCAGCAGTGTTTTATTTTGTTTCCTGCAAAAGGCAGACTTAAGTTTTCAGTATTTCTTTCTGTTTCATAAGTTAAAGGTGAAAATCTCAAGCTCGCTATGTCTAGATGTTCTTCAATTCTAATAAATTAAAAATTTCAGTGTGTTTTGTAGCAAATTGCCTTTACTGTCATTCAGCATGTATATGGCAGGGACCCTCTGAAACAAGCTTGCTTTACTTTTGCAATAAATAGATTTGTCAGTTACAGGAATGATACATTAAAATAGATTTTTTTCACAACGGTATATAGAGGCAGTTCTCTGCTGGGGTCCATTAAATTACAAATTGATTTACCACAGTACTTGAATTTTTTTAAGTGAAGTCGTTGATATGTAGGCAAATATTTATTAATATTTATTAGTTTCTCAGGATCAGGGCTTTGCTGGCAAGTTACATTTTTTGCTATCTTAAATTGTCCTTGAGAAGGTGGTAGAGGATCACTATCTTGAACAGTTGCAGTATTTCTGATGAAGCTATTGTGGAGAGAATTCCAACAATGATTAAAGATGAAAAATGTAACTTGGGAGAGTCTACAAGTGAGTCTTTCCTTTTCCTTGGTGTTAGAAGTTGCAGATTTAGGATGTGCTGTTTGAGTAGCCTGGCAATCATTTGTAGTGCTGTGGTACACATCAGAGTTACTGGGTGCCAGTGCAGGAAGGAATAAAATGTCAGTGTAGTCAGTGGCGCTTCTTTAACCTGGGTGTCTTGAGGGTTATTGGAGCTGCAATTATTGAATCCATTCAACTCATGATCTGTGTCCTGACAGTGGAAGGTTTTGAGGTGTCAGGAGATAAGTCACTTGTTGAAGAATGCTGAACCTTTCAATCTGTCATTGTAGCAAGGTACATGCATGACTGCTTTACTTGTTTGTGGTGAGGGCTGTGTGGACCATAAAACTATTAAATGTCTTGTAACTGGTCAGACACTTTATGGTTGGAGGTAATCATTACCTAACACTTGTGCAAATGTTACTTGTCTCTTAATTTGTGGCAATATTGGGTAGTTCAGGTTGCATGGAGACATCGGCTATTACATTTACTGAGGAGTTGCAAATGGAATTGGCCATTAGCACATTCCTTTACTGGTGACTTTATGATGGAAGAAAGATCCTTAAGGAAGTAGTGGAAGATGTAAGGTAAGATATAGATCTAGGGTAATACTCTGAGGAACTCCTACAGTGATGTCATGGGGTTCAAATGATTGATTTCCTGCCACCGTTTTCCTTTGCTGGGTTTTACTCCTGCTATTGAGTGTTTCTTCCTTGATGCTCATTGTATTCCATTTTGTTAAGACTGCCACTTTTGGTCAAGTACTGTCTTGATGTCAGGGCAGTCATTGGTGGCTTACTTGTGAAATTCAGCTAATTTGTACATGTATGTACCAGTGTTGTAAGATTTGGAATTTCAGCCCATGCTGGGATCATTAAACAGATTATTGTTGTGTTAGTGGGTCTGAGGTTGATGCTGATAATCCCGATGATAATCTACTTCCTAACAACCTACTTGGCAACAGGATGGATAGGGCTTTTGTCTGCTTATGTAGTCCATTCCTTATTGATAATTCTGTACTTTGGTCATACAAGTCTTTGTTACTTTCAGTTTATCATTTGTATACACCTAGCGTTGTTAGAATATTTTGTCAGATATTTTGGATCTTTATCAAAATTCAAGTTGAATTGTCATAGCACCAATATTTAAATAAGCCCGTTTAAAATGTTTTTATTTTCTTGGAAATATCTGGAGACTAACTTTGAAAGAATAAATAGCTAACAAAAGTTTCTTTACTCACGATTCCAAATTGCTGATACAATGAACTCCCCTGCCTTTGCTTCAAACTGGCATGTATTACGTTCGTATGTTGCTATATGATTTGATCTTTAAAATTGTACTCTACAATTTCATTGCAGTTTAGTATTGGTATATTTTCACAATTTTTAATATTTTGTAAGGACTACTACTATATTAATTTTCATTGTTGCTCTTATATGTACCTTGGCGAGCCTAATGTCTATTTGATATTCTAGTGATTATCAACTGGAAAACAAATTTGAATGGGACTGATGCTTCTCTCTCCAAAAGGGAGGGCCATGAGTTCAGTAGGAATAGCTAAAGGCCATCTCTTCAAATTGTCATCAAGAAATCCATTTCGGAAGAAACTACCCAAAAAGTGGGGCTGTGGGACCTACTATCAAGGGGCAATTGAAATAAATGGTGTAGATGCATTCAAGGAGAAGCTGGTCAAGCATGTGATGGAGAAGGGCGAGGCTCATAGATTTAGATGAAAGCTAGGAGTTTTGAGCAGAGCATTCATGATTAGTTGGGCCAGGTATTCTGTTTCAGTGGTATATATCCTATATAATAACTTTCTCAGTGTTTAGTCCTGGGCAACAGACCATGACATTCTGCAGTATTTGGTCAGAGATAGCCCAGTGAGTTGTGTGCAGATTGGAAGGCATGTTTCATAGACCGTTTCTTTTAGCAATAGTTGGTGCTATCTCAGTGTTACATTTGTGGAAACAGCACTTAGTGTTTTATGCTGCTGTTTGAGATTAACCTCACTACAGAGCACTGTTTATATTTCCTGATGTTAGTGGATATGCATTCCTGTAATGAATGATCTTGTCACACACACAGCAATCTTGACATAAGCTGCAAGAGCAGCCCCCCCCACCAACTTAGCCGAGCCTGAACGCTTGTTTGATAGCGTATTAAGCAGTATGGGGAAGCTTAACTTCAAAAGGGACCCGACAGTTTTTCTATGATTTTCCTGTTCATCTTGTGGAACATTAGACATGTAAAAATAAGGTACTGTGGCGACCCATTTCCTGGCACATCCGAACCGGCTCACAATTAGGTAGCCTACGGGGGTTTGCGAGCACAGAGCTTTGGACCCTCTGCGCCAAGAGGGGCAGGTTGAGGGAGGCTTAAAAGTGAGGCTGAGGATTTCGAATAAAGTTTTTTCCTTCGACTGCAGTTACCGACTCCGTGTCGTAATTTTAGCGCTGCGTGTAGCACACCGCTACAATTGGTGACCCCGATGGTCCAAACGATTTTTGGACCAGAAATGACCGACGCCGCCTCTGTTCATGCGGTTTCATTGAAACTGCTGGGTTTCTGGACACAGCGACCGAACCTATGGTTCCAGCAAGCCGAAGCCCAATTCCACGTTCGCCAGATCACCTCAGAAGACACCCGCTACTACTACGTGGTGAGCTCCCTCGACCAGGACACAACGGCCCAGGTCGCGGAGTTCGTACAGTCGCCCCCGGCAGATGGCAAGTACATGGAATTCAAAGCCCTGCTCCTCAGGACTTTCGGACTCTCACGGCGCGAGCGAGCTGCCCGTTTACTGCACCTGGATGGCTTGGGCGACAGACCTCCATCGGCTTTAATGAATGAGATGTTGTCTCTAGCCAACGGACACACACCCTGCCTCATGTTTGAGCAGGCATTCCTGGAGCAGCTGCCCGAGGACATACGCCTGCTGCTGTCTGACGCGGATTTCAGTGACCCCCGGAAGGTGGCAGCCAGGGCAGACTTGCTGTGGAGCGCCAAAAAGGTGAGCGGGGCGTCTATCGCACTGATCTCCCAGCCACGCTCCCAGCAGCAAACCAGTCCAGGCCCGGCCGCAGAGCCCGCCAACCCCCGGCCCAATGAACACTGGTGCTTCTACCACCAGCGGTGGGGCGCAGAAGCATGCCATTGTCGCCCGCCCTGCAAGTTCCCGGGAAACGCCAGGGCCAGCCGCTGCTGATGGCTACGGTGGCTGGCCATTGGGATAGCCTCCTGTATGTGTGGGATAGAAGGTCGGGACGCCGGTTTTTGGTTGATACTGGTGCCGAGATCAGCGTTTTACCTCCGACGAGTTACGACACCCGCAGCAGGGCACCGGGTCCCCCCCTGAGGGCCGTGAACGGCAGCACAGTAAGGACCTATGGCACCTGTCAGGTGCAGCTACAGTTCGGCTCCAGCCAGTTCACGTGGGACTTTACACTGGCCGCCGTAGTCCAACCGCTTCTGGGTGCGGATTTTTTGCGGGCTCACAGCCTACTGGTCGACCTGCCCAGGTAGAGAAAGGTACACGCCGAGACCTTTCAGACGTTCTCCCTGGGTGCAGCCCAGTTGCCAGCCCCTCACCTCGGCTCCATCACGCTGTCCGACAACGACATCACCAGGGTCCTGGCAGATTTCCCATCGGTTCTGGCACCGCAGTTCACAGCGGCCATGCCCAGGCACGGCGTACAGCACCACATCCCGACCCAGGGACCACCCCTCCACGCCCGCACTCGGCGGCTTCCCCCGGACAAGCTCCGACTGGCGAAGGAGGAGTTCCAGAGGATGGAGGAATTGGGGATCATCTGGCGGTCCGACAGCCCATGGGCCTCCCTCCTGCACATGGTGCCCAAAGCGACGGGAGGCTGGAGACCGTGCGGCGACTACCGCAGGCTGAACGAGGCTACCACACCGGAACGCTACCCTGTGCCGCACATTCAGGACTTTGCAGCAAACCTGCACGGCGCACGGATCTTCTCCAAGGTAGACCTCGTCCGAGGGTACCATCAAATCCCGATGCATCCTGACGACGTCCCCAAAATGGCTCTCATCACCCCGTTTGGCCTTTTCGAGTTCCTCCACATGCCATTCGGCCTGAAGAATGCCGCACAGACATTCCAGCGGTTAATGGACGCGGTGGGACGGGACCTGTACTTCGCGTTCATCTATTTGGACGACATCCTCATAGCCAGCAGCAGTCATCAGGAGCATCTGTCCCACCTCCGTCAACTCTGCGCCCGACTGAGTGAGTACGGTCTTACAATCAATCCCGCCAAATGCCAGTTCGGACTCGATACCATCGACTTCCTGGGCCACAGGATTACTAAAGACGGGGCAACCCCTCTGCCCGCTAAGGTAGATGCGGTCCGCCACTTCCCCCAACCCACCACGATCAAAGGCCTTCAGGAATTCGTAGGTATGGTCAATTTCTACCACCGCTTCCTCCCTTCAGCTGCCCGGATCATGCGCCCCCTGTTCGTCCTGATGTCAGGTCCGAGCAAGGACATTACCTGGGACGAGGAGTCCGCTGCCGCTTTCGTTCAAACGAAGGAAGCTTTAGCGAACGCCGCTATGCTAGTACATCCCAGAATGGACACCCCTACCGCCCTCACAGTGGACGCATCTAACACGGCAGTCGGTGGGGTGCTGGAGCAACTCATCGCAGGTCGCTGGCAACTCCTGGCGTTTTTCACCAAACACCTGCGGCCACCCGAGCTCAAATGCAGTGCTTTCAACCGGGAACTGTTGGCGCTCTACCTGGCGATTCGGCATTTCAGGTACTTCCTAGAAGGTCGGCCCTTCACCGCGTTCACGGACCACAAATCGCTTACCTTTGCGTTTACGAAAGCGTCCGACCCCTGGTCGTCACGCCAGCAACGCCACCTGTCCTACATCTCTGAATACACAACAGATGTCCGGCACGTCTTGGGTAAGGACAATGTCGTGGAGGATGCGCTCTCTTGCCCTACCGTTCATGCCCTTTCCCAAGGGGTAGACTTTGAGGCACTGGCAGAGGCGCAGCAGGCGGATGAGGAGATTCCGAGTTACAGAACCGCAGTCTCTGGTTTGCAGCTCCAGGACCTCTCCATAGGCCCGGGTGAGAGGACCCTACTCTGTGACGTCGCCACCGGCCAGCCCTGTCCCGTCATCCCGACAGCCTGGCGGCGCCGTGTTTTTGACTCCATTCATAACTTGGCGCATCCCTCCATCCGGACAACTGTCCGGATGGTTTCCAGCAGGTTCGTTTGGCACGGACTCCGCAAACAGGTCAGTGAATGGGCCAAAATGTGCATGCACTGCCAGACGGCCAAGGTGCAGCGGCACACCAAAGCCCCACCGCAGCAGTTCCATCCCGCCCACCGGCGTTTCGACCACATTCATGTGGATATCGTGGGACCTCCTGACTATCGTGGACCGGTTCACAAGATGGCCAGAGGCGGTCCCGCTCACTGACACCACCTCCGAATCTTGCGCCCCAGCCCTGATCACCACCTGGATATCTTGCTTTGGTGTACCGGCCCACATTACCTCCGACAGAGGTGCCCAGTTCACCTCCAGCCTGTGGTCAGCTATGGCCAGCCTTTTGGGGACTCAGTTGCACCACACAACTGCCTACCACCCACAGTCGAACGGGCTAGTGGAGCGTTTCCACCGTCACCTAAAGTCGGTCCTCATGGCCCGCCTGTGAGGAGTCAACTGGGCGGACGAGCTTCCCTGGGTCCTACTCGGCATCCGCACAGCGCCCAAGGACGACCTGCACGCCTTGTCGGCTGAGTTGGTATACGGCGCGCCCCTGGTCGTCCCCGGGGAGTTCCAACCAGCCCCATGGGGGCAAGAGGAAGATCCCGCAGCAGTCCTGGGCAGACTACGCGAGAAGCTCGGTAACCTGGCCCCCATACCCACTTCACAGCACGGGCGGAACCTGACCTGCGTACCCAAAGACCTGCAGAACTGTAAGTTTGTGTTCGTACGAAGGGGCGGGCATCGGCCACCGCTGCAGCGGCCATACGAGGGGCCGTTTATGGTGCTCCGGAACAACGGGTCCATGTTCATGCTGGACGTTGGGGGGAAAGAGGAGGTTTTCACGGTGGACCGCCTCAAACCGGCCCATGTGGACCTGGCACAACCGGCCGAGTTTCCGGCACCTCGGCGCAGAGGCCGACCTCCCAAGCAGGTTCTGGCCCAGACTGTGGACATTGGGGGGTGTATTGGGGGGTGTATCGCCGGTTCTGGTGGGGGGGGGGGTGGGGTTATGTGGCGACCCATTTCCTGGCACATCTGAACCGGCTCACAATTAGATAGCCTACGGGGGTTTGCGAGCACAGAGATTTGGAGCCTCTGCGCCACGGGGGGCAGGTTGATGGAGGCTTAAAAGTGAGGCTGAGGATTTCGAATAAAGTTTTTTCCTTCGACTGCAGTTACCGACTCCGTGTCATAATTTTAGTGCTGCGTGTAGCACACCGCTACAGTACTATTATTTTATGTAAATAGAATTGGGATGCATTGAGATATTAGTGCTGTACACATATCCATGAAATTAGTGTTGTGTTCTTACTTGCTCACTACATGCATCTAGGTGTAGTGTTCATTTTGTATTTGAAAATGCATTTTTAAACGTGGAAATTTCTTTGAAGAGAATATATTGTAGTGGGTGGAAGAGAAGGTAGAAAAGAGGGAAGTAAAATAGTGTGGTTTTGAGTAATTAAGGAATGTTGATTAGTTTCAGTTAGTGCTCAATTTTTGTTCTAACTTTTAGTGCAAGAGGAGAAGATTCTGTTAGTTACCGTGATAGAATTGGAGCTTAATGGTTGCCTACTCAATAGGAATAGTTTTCTTCTGCATGATATTGCATCTAGTTTGTGCCTGCAGGAATACACTTCACCTATTGTTAGAAATATAGAAAACCTACAGCACGGTACAGGCCGTTCACCGACAAAGCTGTGCTAAACATGTCCTTACCTTAGAAATTACCTAGGGTTACCCATAGCGCTCTATTTTTCTGAGCTCCATGTACCTATCCAGGAGTCTCTTAAAAGACCCTATCGTGTTCACCTCCACCACCGTTGCTGGCAGCCCATTCCATGCACTCACCACTCTCTGCATTAAAAAAAACTTAGCCTTGACATCTCTTCTGTACCAAGCTCCTTAAAACTGTGCCCCCTCATGTTAGCCATTTCAGCCTTGGGAAAAAGCCTCTGAATGTCCACACAATCAATGCCTCTCATCATCTTATGCACCTCTATCAGATCACCTCTCATCCTCTGTCGCTCCAAGGACAAAAGGCAGAGTTCACTTAACCTGTTCTCATAAGGTATGCTCCCAGATCCAGGCAGCGACCTTGTAAATCTCCTCTGCACTCTTTCTATGGTTTCCGCATCCTTCCAGTAGTGAGGCGACCAGAACTGAGCACAGTACTCCAGGTTGGGTCGGACCAGGGTCCTATATAGCTGCAACATTACCTCTTGGCTCTTAAACTCAATCCCATGATTGATAAAGGTCAATGCACCATATGCCTCCTTTACCACAGAGTTGACCTGCGTAGCAGCTTTGAGTGTTCTATGGACTCGGACCCCAAGATCTCTCTGATTTCCCACACTGCCAAGAGTCTTATCATTGATACTATATTCTGCCATCATATACACCAAAATGAACCACCTTGCACTTATCTGTGTTGAACTCCATCTGCCACTTCTCAGCCCAGTTTTGCATCCTATCAATGACCTGATGTCATCTCTTGACAGCCCTCCACACTATCCACAACAGCCCCAACCTTTGTGTCATCAGTAAATTTACTAACCCATCCCTCCACTTCCTCATCATTTATAAAAATCACGAAGAGTAGGGGTCCCAGAACAGATCCCTGAGGCACACCACTGGTCACTGACCTCCATGCAGAATATGACCTGTCTACAACCACTCTTTGCCTTCTGTGGGCAAGCCAGTTATGGATCCACAAAGCAATGTCCCCCTGGATCCCATGCCTCCTTACTTTCTCAGTAAGCCTTGCATGGGGTACCTTATCAAATGCCTTGCTGAAATCCATATACAGTCGGCCCACCTTTTTGTCATTCTTCCCTAAACAATGCAGTATAACAGTATTTACATAGCATTTACAGTGTATTAGGTATTATAAATAATCTAGAAATGATTTAAAGTATATGGGAGGATGTGTGTGGGTTATCGTGAATCAGGATCGAAAAAAATCGTAAGTTCTCATACTAAGTAAGAGAACAGGTACATCTGGTATTATTTAGCGTCAGTTAGTTAAACGCTTGTCTTCGTATATAGTATATATTTTACCTTTCTATGCATATAAAACACTTAAGAACATATGTTTCAGCGCCAGGCTCGGGAATGGAAGTTCTCAGGACTTGAGACGGATCGCTCCAGAATGCGCTCTCCACTGTGCCGGCTTGATGTGGAGGATCAAAAACCCACTAATTAAACCACTGCATTGCTTAGTAATAATTGTAGCTTTCATCGGGGCAGAGCCTTTCTCACTTTATCCTTTAAAATTGTTCCGATTGTTGACCAACATAGCCTAACGCTTTTCCAATGACCAATGGTGTTTCACTTCTTTCCGATCGCTTTATTATTTCCACTTTATTTTCAATCATGTTCGTGATTATTTTCGCGAACAGAAACACTGTGGATTCAGATCTCTGCTGCTGGGTCCTAATGTCCACTGCACTGAGACCAGTTAAATAAGGTCTTGGGTTCCGCTGAGTGCTAAGGTCCACTGCATTGAGACAGGTTGAATAAGGGACTTGAGCATCCATGAATTTTGGTATCTGTGAGGGGTACCAGAACCAATCCCCTGTGGATAAGGAGGACCCACTGTACACTACATCTACTGCTCTACCTTCATCAATGTGTTTAGTCATATCCTCAAAAAATTCAGTCAGGCTCGTAAGGCACGACTGCACTTGACAAAGCCATGCTGATTATTCCTAATCATATTATGCCTTCCCAAATGTTCATAAATCCTGCCTCTCAGAATCTTCTCCATCAACTTCCAACCACTGAAGTAAGACTCCTTGGCCTATAATTTCCTGGGTTATCTCTATTCCCTTTCTTGAATAAGGGAACAACATCTGCAACCCTCCAATCCTCTGGAACCTCTCCCGTCCCCTTTGATGATGCAAAGATAATTGCCAGAGGATTAGCAATCTCCTCCCTTGCCTCCCACAGTAGCCTGGGGTACATATTGTCTGGTTCCGGTGACTTATCCAACTTGATGCTTTCCAAAAGCTTCAGTACATCCTTTTCCTTAATACCTGCGTGCTCAAATTTTTCAGTCCGCTGTACGTCATCCCTATAATCGCCAAGATCCTTTTCCATAGTGAATACTGAAGCAAAATATTCATTAAGTACCTCTTCAATATCTTCTGGTTCCATATACACTTATCCACTGTCACACTTGATTGGTCCTATTCTCTCACGTCTTATCCTTTTGCTCTTCACATACTTGTGAAATGCCTTGGGTTTTCCTTAAGCCTGTCCTGTCCCTTCTGACTCCTAATTTCATTCTTAAGGAAGCAGCATTATGAAGGACTCTATGCACCCTTATGTAGACCCTATGTAGTCAGCTTACAGAGAGGAGGTGCAGCAGCTAACAGACTGGTGCAGAGCCAACAACATGTCTTTTAATGTGAACAAAACAAAAGAGATGGTTGTTACCTTCAGGAGGGCATAGAGCGACCACTCCCCGTTGAACATCGACGGCTCCTCGGTAGAGATCGTTAAGAGCACCAAATTTCTTGGTGTTCACCTGACAGAGAATCTCACCTGGTCCCTCAACACCAGCTCCATAGCAAAGAAAGCCCAGCAGTGTCTCTACTTTCTGCAAAGGCTGAAGAAAGTCCATCTCCCACCCCCCATCCTCATTACATTCTACAGGGGTTGTATTGAGAGCATCCTGAGCAGCTGCATCACTGCCTGGTTCGGAAATTGCACCATCTCGGATCTGCAGTGGATAGTGAGGTCAGCTGAGAAGATCATCGGGGTCTCTCTTCTCGCCATCACGGACATTTACACTACACGCTGCATCCGCAAAGGAAACAGCATTGTGAAGGACCCCATGCACCCCTCATACAATCTTTTCTCCCTCCTGCCGTCTGGGAAAAGGCTCTGAAGCATTCGGGTTCTCACAGCCAGACTATGTAACAGTTTCTTACCCCAAGCTATCAGACTCCTCAATACCCGAAGCCTGGACTGACACCTTGCCCTACTGTCCTGTTTAGTATTTATTGTAATGCCTGCACTGTTTTTGTGCACTTTATGCAGTCCAGTGTAGGTCTGTAGTCTAGTATAGCTTTCTCTGTTTTTTTTTATTACGTGGTCCAGTCTAGTTTTTTGTACTGTGTCATGTAAACCATGGTCCTGAAAAATGTTGTCTCATTTTTACTATGTACTGTACCAGCAGTTATGGTCAAAATGACAATAAAAGTTGACTTGACTTAAGTTCCTTGCTGCTAGCCTCATCGTCTAGATCTCTATCATTACTTAGTTTTTTGAACTTTTCGTATGCTCTTTTCTTGACTAGAGTTACAACAGCCTTTGTACACCATGGTTCCTGTGCCCTACCATCCTTTTCCTGTCTCATTGGAATGTACCTATGCAGAACCCCACGCAAATATCCCCTGAATGTTTGCCACATTTCTTCCGTACCTTTCCCTGAGAACATCTGTACCCAATTTATGCTTCCAGGTTCTTGTCTGATAGCCTCATATTTCCCCTTTTTCCAATTAAACGCTTTCCTAATTTGTCTGTTCCTATCCCTCTCCAATGCTATTGTAAAGGAGATAGAATTGTGATCACTATCCCCAAAATGCTCTCCCACTGAGAGATCTGACACCTGAACAGGTTCATTTCCTAATACCAGATCAAGTACAGCCTCTCCTCTTGCAGGCTTATCTACATATTGTGTCAAGAAACCTTCCTGAACACACCTAACAGACTTCACCCCATCTGAACCCCTTGCGCTGCTCTAGGGAGATGCCTATCAATATTGTTCTATTGTTATTTTTTCTATATTGTCTGCAAAATAGATGCATGCATACTTCCACTTAGGATGCATATTTCAGTCCCACTTAAGGTGGAATAAAACCTCAGTGCCATCAGTGCCTAAAGATATTCTGCGTTCACATCGTCACCTGCAACAAAACTTGCAGGAACCAAGAACACCATGTGAAAAAGTAAGCATTCATTGCAGGCTAGAAGAAAAATGACTCTTTGCATTAATGGAGTTATTGATTAAAATGCAAAATAAAATAGATGTGGCTTTTAATTGGCTGTAAAATGCAAAATATTGCTTCTTAAATGCTATTTGTCTTTTTTTTAAATTGGTGATGCAGTTCATGCTTTGAGTTAATATGTAAAAAAACACTTTAATTGAAGTAAAGTTAAAATGACAGCCTAATATGGAAGGTAACTACAATGTGCTAATTTGATTAATTGGGGGCTTTTCCAATCTGATGCTAGGGTATTTCTTGAGTTGGTGTATTCTGTGAAACGTTAGCTAATTTAACAACATGTTTCCAAATTGATGTTTGTAATCAGAAATTTGTTATCTACTAATTTGTATTCTCATTACATTTCTTGAGTGGCATGGATCTGTTGATGCTCCTCTGCTTTTCTCTTGTTTTCCAGTCCTTAATTTTTATGCCTGTCTTAATGTTAGGATTTGGGCACAGTGGTAATACATTGTGTCTGCTTTCCTTGACAAGTAAATTCATTTGGACTTGTCCCATAAAAAGAAGCCTATTCTTACCCAAACCTGTGGATTTTGAGTTGCATTAATGTTGTAGAGATACAAAGCCTGAGTTATTTCCTGGCCTGTTTAGAAATATATCATCAGTTCCAATGTATATAGTCTCTGAGGTGAAGTTATTATAAGTATGTAAAATCATCTGTGAAAAATACATTAAATGTTTAGACTGTTCTATATGAATTTAGAACAGAATACTTAAGTTAATGTGGTCTTTTCAATTGCAGATTGTGAACAGACACGGCCCCGAGGCAGACAGACATTTATTACGCTGTCTATTCTCGCATGTGGATTTCAGTGGCGATGGTAAAAGTAGCGGCAAAGATTTCCATCAGGTATTCAAATCCAGTTTGTAAAAAATTCCTAATGGGTATATTTTAAAGAAGGGAGAGAATGTTATTTCAAGATAGTTGGTGTGAGTTGTTTGGCCCCTTGTATCTGTTCTGAAATTCCGTGGGATATTGGGTCAGGTCTTTTAGCCAAACATCACTTTCTTATCCTTATCCCATATCTCCCAATTCCCTTGATGAGCAATTTTGTTTTTGTCTTAAACATATTCAGTGTCCTGCTTCGCACAGTCCCCTTGTATATAGATGTCCAAAGACCGGCTTCTTGGTTAAAGAAATTCTTTCTCATTTCTTTCCTGTATGGCCAAGTTGTTATTTTGAGTCTGAATGCTGGTTCTAAACCCTTTGCTAGAGGAGTACATTGTCTTCATATCTACCCTGTCGGGCCTTGTAAGTATTTTGTTGATCAATAATATTGAACTTTCTTGAAAGTTTAAGATGAGCTCTCTGTAACCTTTCCTCCACTGGAAATTAACCACAGTTTCTTGAATCTTCAGGGTTCCTGTGCTTTGTAAATGTATCCTTTCTTGAGGCAGGACAAGATGGATAGGAAAGGTTTAGAGGGACTAGTTTAGGTAGGCAGTATGATTAGTATGGATGAGTTTGGCCGAAGTTTCTGTTCCTGTGCATTATTACTTTATGACTTATCTATATCGTTCCAGTATTTCTTATGTGATGGTAATGGCTTTAAGCTTGTGTGTAAATTCCCTTGCAATGAAGACCAAATTAGAGATTGCTTTACTTAATGCTATTTGTACCTCTGGAGTAACTGATTTCAGTGCAGTGACACCTGTGTTCTGCTCAATGCTAATGCTCCTCAACATTTACAAAAAAAAGCACTCACATTGTACACCCAGATCCCGCAAAGTCTCCCTCCGTTCCTCTAAAATTCAGAAAGCCATCCAGCTTGTAAAGAGCTAGAGCTACAGGACAGATTCTTGTGAATCCTATTGGTCAGTCATTTAACCCAAAGATCACCTTGTTCTTTTTTTCCATAACCAACCCTTGGTCCACAACAGTGTATTATTCGCAAGCTTGTGTAGTACCATTTGTTTAATGAGCTTTTGGATCATAAAGATCTTTTATTCTGAAAGTCCAAATGTCAAATTCACTGGTTCTTTCTCAACTATTCTGTCATGGCATCAAAGATGCAACACCTTTTGCAAACATGGTTGACTTTGTCCAAGCCCAATTTCTAAGTGCTAACTTTAGTATGGAAAATGCTTAAAATTTATTAATGTCCGACAATTTCTTTTTTAGTTCCCAGTTTTTTCTCTCTCTCTCTCTCCTGAACTATTGGGGTCATATTTTGTTAGCTTTCAGTCTGAAAAATGATTAGAATCAATGGAATTTTGGAAATAGAACATCAACTATGATCATATCCAGTACTTTCAAAATCTTGCAGCATGATTTCTCTGATCCCAGGAATTGACAATTAGTTCCATTATTTTCTCCAGTACAATTATTTGTTACCAATGCATGTTTCTTTCAGGTCACTTTAGATCTATTTTGAACAATGCAGGTCATTTTCTGTTTCTTCTGGGAACATGGACAGAATACAGTATAAATTTCTCTGTGATTTTCTTATTCCCCAATATAATTTAACCTAAGTATGTCAGGGACATTAACTTTTACTCATTTTTTCCTTTTCAGATATCTATGAGCTTTCACAATCTGTTTTTGTTTCTCATTGATTACTTCTGCATTTTAATTTTCACATGATCGCTGAAATTTGAAATGTTCGGAATCCTCAATGAGCTCCTCTTTTTGACAATAAAAACCTTTTCTTTGATCTAATGTAATCTTTCGTTAACCATGATTGGATTGTCTTTCCTGTTGTATGAATCATGCAATGGTTGTGGATTGCTGTGCGTTTTGAAGGACTGCTAAACTACCCGAATATTTAGTAAGCATTATTATGTAATTCTGGTTGGAAAATAACCTGATCCTTATTTGGTTCCTCAATATTATTCCAGATGAGCATCCCACATGCAAACTGAATTCACCGTCATTGCTGCTAATTTGACTTAACCAGGTTTATATTGATTATAGTCTCCCAGAATTGTTGTGCATGCACCTCTGATTTATTGACGTATGCTATGCTTTGTATTGCAACTACTACTGTTTGGGGTTGTACAAGGTTTTTAGCTCTTGCTGTTTCAAAATTCCACCCAAACTGATTTTGCTTAATTGGCAAAATCAAGGTCCCCCTTCATCCAGCTTCATCCCATAATTTATGAGTCCTCACTCATCTCGCCCCTTTCAAAGCTTTTTTCTAATTACAAACCCCTTGATCACACAAAGCTACATATAACCATATAACAATTACAGCATGGAAACAGGCTGTCTCGGCCCTTTTAGTCTGTGCTGAACGCTTACTCTCACCTACTCCCACTGACCTGCACTCAGCCCATAACCCTCCATTCCTTTCCTGTCCATATACCTATTCAATTTTTTTAAAATGACAAAATCGAACCTGCCTCTACCACTTCTACTGGTAGCTCATTCCACACAGCTACCACTGTCTGAGTAAAGAAATTCCCCCTCGTGTTACCCCTGAACTATTGCCCCTTAATTCTCAACTGATATCCTCTTGTTTGAATCTCCCCTACTCTTAATGGAAAAAGCCTATCCACGTCATAATCCCCTCATAATTTTAAAAACCTCTATCAAGTCCCCCCTCAACCTTCTACACCAAAGAATAAAGACCTAACTTGTTCAACCTTTCTCTGTAACTTAGGTGCTGTAATCTAGGTAACAATCTAGTAAATCTCCTCTGTACTCTCTCTATTTTGTTGACAACTTTCCTATAATTCGGTGACCAGAACTGTACACAATACTCCAAATTTGACCTCACCAATGCTTGTACAATTTTAACATTACATCCCAACTTCAATACTCAATGCTCTGATTTATAAAGGCCAGCATACCATAAGTTTTCTTCACCACCCTATCCATATGAGATTCCACCTTCAGGAAACTATGCACCATTATTCATAGATCACTCTGTTCTACTGCATTCTTCAATGCCCTACCATTTACCATGTAGGTCCTATTTTGATTATTCCTACCAAAATGTAGCACCTCACACTTATCAGCATTAAACTCCATCTACCATCTTTCAGCCCACTCTTCTAATTGCCCTAAATCTCTCTGCAAGCTTTGAAAACCTACTTCATTTATCCACAATGCCACCTATCTTAGTATCATCTGCATACTATTAATCCACCCCATCATCCAGATCATTAATGTATATAACAAACAACATTGGACCCAGTACAGATTCCTGAGGCACACCACTAGTCACCAGCCTCCAACCTGACAAACAGTTATCCACCACTACTCTCCGGCATCTGCCATCCAGCCACTGTTGAATCCATTTTAAACCTTCCATATTAATACCTAACGATTGAACCTTCCTAACTAACCTTCCGTGTGGAACCTTGTCAAAGGCCTTACTGAAGTCCATATAGACAACATCCACTGCTTTACCCTCGTCAACTTTCCTAGGAACCTCTTCAAAAAATTCAATAAGATTTGTCAAAAGTGACGTTCCACGCACAAATCCATGTTGACTGCTCCTAATCAGACCCTGCCTGTCCAGACAATTATATATACCATCTCTAAGAATACTTTCCATTAATTTACCCACTACTGACGTCGAACTTACTTAATTTACCCATATACACAAATACATTTTGTAATAGTTATTAGCTAGTCTTTAGTAGTTATTAAATTTTACCTGTCCCTTTTGGTTTGCCATTAATATATAGTGGATTGCAGTTAATTGGGACACACCAGGACCATTCTGGCCCAACTTAGCAAATACCCCAATTAGCCAAAGTTTCATGGGAAAAAAATTAAAAAGGTATAAAAACAGATAAGCTGTTGTTTAATTGAGTAACAAATTGCATACAGTACAGTGCAAAAGTCATAGCCACTCTAAAATTTTGTTGCACACTGCATTAAGGGGCTTACGTAACCCCAGGTCCCACCCTCCCTTCACTCTCCCCACGGGGAGGCCTGCATCCCATTCCTCAGCCCGAATTAGATTTTTTTTTGTCTTCTGAATTAGTGTGTCAGTAGAAAAGATTCAATGTTGGATTGCTTGGTTAATTTTCCCAAAAAGTTAAATGTTAAGAGAAATGTTTGTATTTTCTTAAATAAGATAGTGTAGCGGTGTGCTACACGCAGTCCTAAAATTACGACACGGAGTGGGTAACTGCAGTCGAAGGAAAAACTTTATTCGAAATCCTCAGCCTCACTTTTAAGCCTCTCTCGACCTGCCCCCCGTGGCGCAGAGGCTCCAAAGCTCTGTGCTCGCAAACCCCCGTAGGCTATCTAATTGTGAGCCGGTTCGGATGTGCCAGGAAATGGGTCGCCACATAACCCCCCCCCCCGAACCGGCGATACACCCCCCAATGTCCACGGTCTGGGCCAGAACCTGCTTGGGAGGTCGGCCTCTGCGCCGAGGCGCCGGAAACTCGGCCGGTTGAGCCAGGTCCACATGGGCCAGTTTGGGGCGGTCCACCGTGAAAACCTCCTCTTTCCCCCCCAATGTCCAGCACGAACGTGGACCCGTTGTTCCGGAGCACCATAAACGGCCCCTCGTATGGCCGCTGCAGCGGTGGCCGATGCCCGCCCCTTCGTACAAACACAAACTTACAGTTCTGTAGGTCTTTGGGTGCGCAGGGTCGGGTGCTGCCCGTGCTGTGAAGTGGGTATGGGGGCCAGGTTACCGAGCTTCTCGCGTAGTCTGCCCAGGACTGCTGCGGGATCTTCCTCTTGCCCCCGTGGGGCTGGTAGGAACTCCCCGGGGACGACCAGGGTCGTGCCGTATACCAACTCGGCCGACGAGGCGTGCAGGTTATCCTTGGGCGCTGTGCGGATGCCGAATAGGACCCAGGGAAGCTCGTCCGCCCAGTTGGCTCCTCGCAGGCGGGCCATGAGGGCTGACTTCAGGTGACGGTGGAAACGCTCCACTAGCCCGTTCGACTGTGGGTGGTAGGCAGTGGTGTGGTGCAGCTGAGTCCCCAAAAGGCTGGCCATAGCTGACCACAGGCTGGAGGTGAACTGGGCGCCTCTGTCGGAGGTAATGTGGGCCAGTACACCAAAGCGAGATATCCAGGTGGTGATCAGGGCTCGGGCGCAAGATTCGGAGGTGGTGTCGGTGAGCGGGACCGCCTCTGGCCATCTCGTGAACTGGTCCACGATAGTCAGGAGGTAACGCGCTCCGCGCGACACTGGCAAGGGGCCCACGATATCCACATGAATGTGGTCGAAAAGTCGGTGGGCGGGATGGAACTGCTGCGGTGGGGCTTTGGTGTGCCGCTGCACCTTGGCCGTCTGGCAGTGCATGCACGTTTTGGCCCATTCACTGACCTGTTTGCGGAGTCCGTGCCAAACGAACCTGCTGGAAACCATCCGGACAGTTGTCCGGATGGAGGGATGCGCCAAGTTATGAATGGAGTCAAAAACACGGCGCCGCCAGGCTGTCGGGACGACGGGACAGGGCTGGCCGGTGGCGACGTCACAGAGTAGGGTCCTCTCACCCGGGCCAATGGAGAGGTCCTGGAGCTGCAAACCAGAGACTGCGGTTCTGTAACTCGGAATCTCCTCATCCGCCTGCTGTGCCTCTGCCAGCGCCTCAAAGTCTACCCCTTGGGAAAGGGCATGAACGGTAGGGCGAGAGAGCGCATCCGCCACGGCATTGTCCTTACCCGAGACATGACGGACACCCGTCGTGTATTCAGAGATGTAGGACAGGTGGCGTTGCTGGCGGGACGACCAGTGGTCGGACGCTTTCGTAAACGCAAAGGTAAGTGGTTTGTGGTCCGTGAACGCGGTGAAGGGCCGACCTTCTAGGAAGTACCTGAAATGCCGGATCGCCAGGTAGAGCGCCAACAGTTCCCGGTCGAAAGCACTGTATTTGAGCTCGGGTGGACGCAGGTGTTTGCTGAAAAACGCCAGGGGTTGCCAGCGACCTGCGATGAGTTGCTCCAGCACCCCACCGACGGCCGTGTTAGATGCGTCCACTGTGAGGGCGGTAGGGGCGTCCATTCTGGGATGTACTAGCATCGCGGTGTTCACCAAAGCTCCCTTCGTTTGAACGAAAGCGGTGGCGGACTCCTCGTCCCAGGTAATGTCCTTGCTCGGACCCGACATCAGGGCGAACAGGGGGCGCATGATCCGGGCAGCGGAAGGGAGGAAGCAGCGGTAGACGTTGACCATACCTACGAATTCCTGAAGGCCTTTGATCGTGGTGGGTCGGGGAAAGTGGCGGACCGCATCTACCTTAGCGGGCAGAGGGGTTGCCCCGTCTTTAGTAATCCTGTGGCCCAGGAAGTCGATGGTATCGAGTCCGAACTGGCATTTGGCGGGGTTGATTGTAAGACCGTACTCACTCAGTCGGGCGCAGAGTTGACGGAGGTGGGACAGATGCTCCTGACGACTGCTGCTGGCTATGAGGATGTTGTCCAAATAGATGAACGCGAAGTCCAGGTCCCGTCCCACCGCGTCCATTAACCGCTGGAACGTCTGTGCGGCATTCTTCAGGCCGAACGGCATGCAGAGGAACTTGAAAAGGCCAAACGGGGTGATGAGAGCCGTTTTGGGGACGTCGTCAGGATGCATCGGGATTTGATGGTACCCTTGGACGAGGTCTACCTTGGAGAAGATCCGTGCGCTGTGCAGGTTTGCTGCAAAGTCCTGAATGTGCGGCACAGGGTAGCGGTCCGGTGTGGTAGCCTCGTTCAGCCTGCGGTAGTCGCCGCACGGTCTCCAGTCTCCCGTCGCTTTGGGCACCATGTGCAGGGGGGAGGCCCATGGGCTGTCGGACGGCCGGATGATCCCCAATTCCTCCATCCTCTGGAACTCCTCCTTCGCCAGTCGGAGCTTGTCCAGGGGAAGCCGCCGAGTGCGGGCGTGGAGGGGTGGTCCCTGGGTCGGGATGTGGTGCTGTACGCCGTGCCTGGGCATGGCCACTGTGAACTGCGGTGCCAGAACCGATGGGAAATCTGCCAGGACCCTGGTGAAGTCGTTGTCGGACAGCGTGATGGAGCCGAGGTGAGGGGCTGGCAACTGGGCTGCACCCAAGGAGAACGTCTGAAAGGTCTCGGTGTGTACCTGTCTCTTCCTGGGCAGGTCAACCATTAGGCTGTGAGCCCGCAAAAAATCTGCACCCAGAAGCGGTTGGGCTACGGCGGCCAGTGTGAAGTCCCACGTGAACTGGCTGGAGCCGAACTGTAGCTGTACCTGACGGGTGCCATAGGTCCTTACTGTGCTGCCATTCACGGCCCTCAGGGGGGGACCCGGTGCCCTGCTGCGGGTGTCGTAACTCGTCGGAGGTAAAACGCTGATCTCAGCCCCAGTATCGACCAAAAACCGGCGTCCCGACCTTCTATCCCACACATACAGGAGGCTATCCCGATGGCCAGCTGCCGTAGCCATCAGTGGCGGCTGGCCCTGGCGTTTCCCGGGAACTTGCAGGGCGGGCGACAACGGCGGGCTTCTGTGCCCCACCGCTGGTGGTAGAAGCACCAGTGTTCATTGGGCCGGGGGTTGGCGGGCTCTGCGGCCGGGCCTGGACTGGTTTGCTGCCGGGAGCGTGGCTGGGAGATCTGTGCGATGGACACCCCGCTCACCTTTTTGGCGTTCCACAGCAAGTCCGCCCAGGCTGCCACCTTCCGGGGGGTCACTGAAATCCGCGTCGGACAGCAGCAGGCGTATGTCCTCGGGCAGCTGCTCCAGGAATGCCTGCTCAAACATGAGGCAGGGTGTGTGTCCGTCGGCGAGAGACAACATCTCATTCATTAAAGCCGATGGAGGTCTGTCGCCCAAGCCATCCAGGTGCAGTAAACGGGCAGCCCGCTCGTGCCGTGAGAGTCCGAAAGTCCTGAGGAGCAGGGCTTTGAATTCCGTGTACTTGCCATCTGCCGGGGGCGACTGTACGAACTCCGCGACCTGGGCCGCTGTGTCCTGGTCGAGGGAGCTCACCACGTAGAAGTAGCGGGTGTCTTCTGAGGTGATCTGGCAAACGTGGAATTGGGCTTCGGCTTGCTGGAACCATAGGTTCGGGCACTGTGTCCAGAAACCCGGCAGTTTCAACGAAACCGCATGAACAGAGGCGGCGTCGGTTATTTCTGGTCCAAAAATCGTTTGGACCGTCGGGGTCACCAATTGTAGCGGTGTACTACACGCAGCGCTAAAATTACGACACGGAGTTGGTAACTGCAGTCGAAGGAAAAACTTTATTCGAAATCCTCAGCCTCACTTTTAAGCCTCTCTCGACCTGCCCCCCGTGGCGCAGAGGCTCCAAAGCTCTGTGCTCGCAAACCCCCGTAGGTTATCTAATTGTGAGCCGGTTCGGATGTGCCAGGAAATTATGTCGCCACAATAGCATATTAAGTAATAGACCACTTTTCAAATAAAAAAACTTGATTACTTTATAGGTGTATAGTCCAGTGCATGATTAAACAAAGATAACAAGCAGAATACTAATGATCAAAGACATAATGAGTTAAATGAACTAAGCTGATTAACTGAAACAGAAATGGATGTAGAAAGAATCAAACTAGGTGAAGGACAACCAAACCTGAAAGGTGAGGGCATGGAAGATGTGACATCAATTCAAATGATCAATTCTTAAACCATGACAAGAGTGGGCATAGCAACAAGATACAAGATCTCTCTCAACCAGAAATTTCGCAACAAACAGGAGTTTCATGGTGTGCCATGCAAGCTCTTCTGAAGAAGCAGAGAAAAATCAACAAGGTTGTGGACCAGAAAACTAGAGATTGGCCATGGAAACTGAGTGCAGCAGATGAGAGATACAGCAAAATAACGTCCTTTCTGAGTTGGAAGAAATGCACAATTGTAACAGCTTTGAACTCTCAGAAACCACTGGAACTCTGCGGTAGGACAATGACCCCGAGCACATGGCCAAGGTCATGAAGAATTATCTTCAGCAAAAAGGAGAATAAGGAATTCTGCAACAGGTGGAATGGCCTCCACAGAGTCATGATTTCAACAACATCAAGGCTTCTGGGATTACCTGGAGAGACGGAAGCAAGCAAGACAGCAAAAGTCTGCAAAAGAACTGTGGCAAGTTCTCAAGGTGCTTGGAGCAACCTACCAGTAGAATTTCTTACAAAGCTGCATGACAGCGTACCTATGAGAAATGATGCAGTTTTAAAGGCAAAGGGTGGTCACCAATATTGATTTGATGTTTTTTTTTACTGTTACTGCTCTTTACAGTAATTATTTTGATATTTAGAATCTTTTATTTTTGAAAGCATCTTTGTTTTACAGAATGTCTTTACATGTGCCCAAGACTTTTGCACAGTATTACAATTAAATGAAATGCATAACTAATTTATAGATAATTGGGCAGTTTTCCAGGGAAGGTGGGACCTGTTCTGGCAGGGCGGTTTACATCTGAACTGGAGGGGGACAAATATTCTTGCAGGTAGGTTTACTGGAGAGGCTCCAGTGGATTTAGACTAGATACAAGGGGGGAGGGGAAGCAGAGTGTAGGAACAGATGTACAGGAGAAGGAAGAAAAAGAAGATAGTAAAGTTGTTTGAACCGTTAATGATAAACAGAGAGTAAAAGGTGGAGAATTTTTTTAAATGCATTTATTTTAATGCTAGGAGCATTGTAAGAAAGGTGGATGAGCTTAGAGCATGGATTGATACCTGGAAATATGATGATGTAGCTATTAGCGAAACATGGCTGCAGGAGGGGTGTGATTGGCAACTAAATTTTCCAGGATTTCGTTGCTTCAGGTGTGATAGAATCGGAGGGACAAGAGGGGGAGGTGTTGCATTGCTTGTCAGAGAAAATAATTACAGCAGTGCTCTGGCAGGATAGATTAGAGGGCTCGTCTAGGGAGACTATTTGGGTGGAATTGAGGAATGGGAAAGGTGTAGTAACACTTATAGGGGATAATTATAGACAACCTAATGGGGAGCGAGAATTGAAGGAGCACGTCTGTAAGGAGGTAGCAAATATTTCTAGTAAGCACAGGGTTGTGATTGTGGGAGATTTTAATTTTCTACACATCGACTGGAAAGCCCATACTGTAAAAGGGCTGGCTGGTTTGGAGTTTGTAAAATGTGTGCAGGATAGTTTTTTGCAGCAATATATAGAGGTACCAACTGGAGAAGGGACAGTGTTGGATCTCCTGTTAGGGAATGAGATGGGTCAGGTGACGGAGGTATATGTTGGGGAGCACTTTGGGTCCAGTGATCACAATGCCATTAGTTAATTATGGAGAAGGATAGGACTGGACCCAGGGTTGAGATTTTTGATTGGAGAAAGGCTAACTTTGAGGAGATGTGAAAGGATTTAGGAGTGGATTGGGACAATTTGTATTATGGGAAGAATGTAATAGAGAAATGGAGGTCATTTAAAGGTGAAATTTTGAGGGTACAGAATCTTTATGTTCCTGTTAGGTTTTTTTAAAACTTTTTTTTTTATTGTATTTCAAGTAGTTACAAAATAAAAGTATGAAAAAAATGTATATTACCCATTCCCCCTTCCCTTAACCCCTCCCCCCTAGCATCCCTATAGAAAAAAAGAAGAAAGAAAGAAAGAAAGAAAGGGAAAAAAAAAGAAAGAAAGAGTGCCTGGATATTGGAAGATCCCCACATGCTCCATGGAGTTCGTAATAACTTTAGTATATATATTTATTTCTTTCCCCAAATAACCAAGTTCCTGTTAGGCTGAAAGGAAAGGTTAAAAGTTTGAGAGAGCCATGGTTTTCAAGGGATATTGGAAACTTGGTTAGGAAAAAGAGAGATATCTGCAATAAATATAGGCAGCATTAAGTAAATGAGATGCTTGAGGAATATAAAGAATGTTAAGAATCTTAGAAAGAAATTAGAAAAGCTAAAAGATACGAGGTTGCTTTGGCAAGTAAGGTGAAAATAAATCCGAAGGGTTTCTACAGTTATATTAATTGGATAAAATTGGTGCCTTAGAGAATCAGAGTGGACAGCTATGTGTGGAGCCCAAAGAGATGGGGGAGATTTTGAGCAATTTCTTTTCTTTGGTATTCACTAAGGAGAAGGATATTGAATTGTGTAAGGTAAGGGAAACAAGTAGGGAAGTTATGGAAACTATGATGATTAAAGAAGAGGAAGTGCTGGCGCTTTTAAGGAATATAAAAGTGGATAAATCTCTGGGTCCTGACAGGATATTCCCTAGGACCTTGAGGGAAGTTAGTGTAGAAATAGCAGGGTCTCTGACAGAAATATTTTAAATGTCATTAGAAACGGGATGGTGCCGGAGGATTGGTGTATTGCTCATGTGATTCCATTGTTTAAAAAGGGTTTTAAGAGTAAACCTAGCAATTATGGGCCTATAAGTTTGACATCAGTGGTGGATAAAATAATGGAAGTATTCTTAGAGATGGTATATATGATTATCTGGATAGACAGCATCTGATTAGGAACAGTCAACATGGATTTGTGCGTGGAAGGTCACGTTTGACAAATCTTACTGAATTTTTCTGAAGAGGTTACAAGGAAAGTTGACGAGGGTAAAGCAGTGGATGTTGTCTATATGGACTTCAGTAAGACCTTTGACAAGGTTCCACACAAAAGGTTAGTTAGGAAGGTTCAATTGTTAGGTATTAATATTGAAGTAATAAAATAGATTCAACAGCGGCTGATGGGAGATGCCAGAGAGTAGTGGTGGATAACTGTTTGTCTGGTTGGAGGCCGGTGACTAGCGGTGTGCCTCAGGGATCTGTACTGGGTCCAATGTTGTTTGTCACAAACATTAATGATCTGGATGATGGGGTGGTAAATTGGATTAGTAAATATGCAGATGATACTAAGATAGGGTTGATGTTGTGGATAATGAAGTAGGTCTTCAAAGCTTGCAGAGAGATTTAGGCCAGCTAGAAGAGTGGGCTGAAAGATGGCAGATGGAGTTTAATGCTGATAAGTGTGAGGTGCTACATTTTGGTAGGAACAATTAAAATAGGACCTACGTGGTAAATGGTAGGGCATTGAGGAATGCAGTAGAACAGAGTGATCTAGAAATAATGGTGCATTGTTCCCTGAAGGTGGAATCTCATGTGGATAGGGTGGTGAAGAAAGCTTATGGTATGCTGGCCTTTATAAATCAGAGCATTGAGTATAGGTGTTGGGATGTAATGTTAAAATTGTACAAGCATTGCTGAGGCCAAATTTGGAGTATTGTGTTCAGTTCCGGTCACTGAATTATAGGTAAGATGTCAATAAAATAGAGAGAGTACAGAGAAGATTTACTAGAATGTTACCTGTGTTTCAACAGCTAAGTTACAGAGAAAGGTTGAACAAGTTAGGTCTTTATTCTTTGGAGCATAGAAGGTTGAGGGGGGACTTGATAGAGGTATTTAAAATTATGAGGGGGATAGATAGAGTTGACGCGGATAGGCTTTTTCCATTGAGAGTGGGGAGATTCAAACAAGAGGGCATGAGTTGAGAATTAAGGGGCAAAAGTTTAGGGGTAACACGAAGGGGAACTTCTTTACTCAGAGAGTGGTAGCTGTGTGGAACGAGCTTCCAGTAGAAGTGGTAGAGGCCGGTTTGATATTGTCATTTAAAAAAAATTGGATAGGTATATGGACAGGAAAGGAATGGAGGGTTATGGGCTGAGTGCAGGTCGGTGGGACTAGGTGAGAGTAAGCGTTCGGCACGGACTGGAAGGGCTGAGATGGCCTGTTTCTGTGCTGTAATTGTTATATGGTTATAAAACATTAGTAATAAACATTAATAAAACATGACAACAAACATGAGAAAATCTGCAGATGCTGGGAATCCATGTCAACACATGCTGGAGAAACCCAGCAGGTCGGGCAGCATCTGAGGATTTTTTATTTTGAGCTGACACCCTTCACCAGTCGACTGTTTACTCATCCCCTTCCATAAATGTTGCCCTGCCTGCTGAGTTTGTCCTGCATTATGTATGTGTTACAATACTTCAGCACTCCAATAGTTATCAGTGGAGGAATTCTGTATACTGCCGTGTTTTGACTAAATGAACAAAATTAGTGCAGATGCCTAATACAGATAATGACTGCATTCATACCATGCTTTTGATGATTGTATTCTCCAAATTTTCAGTTCCATTGTAGCATTGAAGATGATTGTGGTTACCTTCAAATTCTTCGTAGTTTCTATCTTGTTGAAGTGCTATCTTTTCATTTCAGAGCCTTTTCTAGTTTCTTCAAGACTGACTGCCTGAAATGGCAGTGAGCAAAGTAGTTCTGAATTGAAGTAGCTCCTACTTTCAAATATCTTCTTATCTTTCTTTTCAGTTAGTCCTGACGAAGGGTCTCGGCCCGAAATGTCGACAGTGCTTCTCCCTATAGATGCTGCCTGGCCTGTTGTGTTCCACCAGCATTTTGTGTGTGTTGCTTGAATTTCCAGCATCTGCAGATTTCCTCGTGTTAGTTCTGAATTGTCTTCAGCAACACAATTTATCTGACTAATGCTAATGTTCCACAGTAGTCCCCTCTGCCATTTAAGTGGCATAGTTTCCTAAATAAATGAAGTCGCAGCAATATTTTCGAACACTGATTGGGCAGTTTATAATTGCACATGATTGTGTCTGATAGTTTGCTTTGTGCAAGTGATTCTTTTTTTATACTTAAGTAGAGAATTTCAAACTTGCATTGGCTGTAACATGCCTTGGGCAATCAGGAATTATTTGTGAATTTTTGCCTGGTTTTATAACGAGTACTGATAGGTGTCTCTCTCTGTCGCTGTCACACCTAACCCCCCCACCGCTCTTCCCCTCCCTCTGCCTTGGTCTGCCCCTCTCCTGTCTCTCCCTCGGTCTCTCTGCTTTGGCAAGGAACTGACGTAATTGATCTGCCATACCTCGGCCTGCACCAGCCCCCTTTTAATGTAGGCAGTCTTCTTCTCAGGAAGTGCTCTTTTAACCTGCTGACAAATATCATGTGCACTAACAACTTGGAGTCATAGAGAGATACAGTAGAGAAACAGGACTTTCGGCCCATCTGCTCCATGCAGACACCATTTAAACTGCCTACTCCTAATGACCTGCACTGGGACCATAGTCCTCCATTTCCCTACTATCCATGTACCTGTCCAGACTTAAACGTTGAAATTGTGCTTGTATGGACTACTTGTGCTGGCAGCTCATTCCACACTCTTATGTCCCTCTGAGTGAAGGAGTTTCCCCTTATGTTTCCCTTAAACTTTTCACCTTTCACCCTTAAGCTATGACCTCTGGTTGTAGTCGACCTAACCTCAGTGGAAAAACTTGGCAGGCCTGGCAGCGTCTGTGGAAAAGAGTGAACGGTTGACCTTTTGGGCCAAGACCCTTCTGTGGAAAAAGCCTGCTTGCATTTGCCCTATCTATACCACTCGTAATTTTGTACACCTCTGTCAAATCTCCTCTCAATCTGCTACGTTCTAAGAAATACAGTCTTAACCTATTCAACCTTCCCCTATAACTCGGGTCCTTCAGATCCAGCAACATCCTTGTAAATTTTGGCTGCACGCTTTTAACCTTGTTTACATCTATCCCGTAGGTATGTGACTAAAACTGCACACAGTACTCCAAATTGCATATCACCAATGTCTTATACAACTTCTGTATTATTACATTGATTTATGTAGACCAATGTGCCAAAAGCTTTCTTTACGACCCTATCTACCTGTGATGCCACTTTTAATGAATTATGGACCTCTATTCCCACACCCTTTTGTTCTACCACACTTCTCAGTGCCCTACTGTTCACTGTAAGACCTACCCTGGTTGGTCCTGATTGTTCAAAACCTCGCACTTGGCTATTAACTTCCAGCTGCCAATTTTCAGCCCATTTTTCCAGCTAATCACATTATCATCCCGATCATTGATTTAGATGACAAACAAGAAAGGACCCAGCACCGGTCTCTGTGATACACTGCTGGTTACAGCCCTCCAGTCAGAGAGGCAATCTTCTACCCCCACTCTCTGGCTTCTCCCTCAAAGCCAATGTCTAATCCAATTTACTACCTGATCCTGAAGGCTGAGTGACAAAACCTTCTTGACCAACCTCCCATGTGGGACTTTGTCAAATGCAGTATTAAAGTCTGCGTAGACAATATCTACTGTCTTGCCTTCATTCGCTTTCCTGGTAACTTGCTTGAAAAACTCTATAAGCTTGGTTAGACATGACCAACCACGCACTAAGGCATGTTGACTATCTTTAATCCATCCATGTCTATCTAAATACTTTAGAATACCTTCCAATAAGTTTCCCACAACTGATGTCAGACTCACAGCCTATAATTTCCTGTTTTCTGTTTTGAGCCTCTTTTAAACAGAACAATATTGGCCATCCTCCAATCCTCTAGTACCACTCAGGTTGCTAAGGATATTTTAAATATCTTTGTTAGTGTATCAGCAATTTCTACACTTGCCTCCCATCAGGTCTGAGGGAACACCTTGTCAGGCCCTGCAGGGTTTATCCACATGGATTTGCCTCAGGGTAGTAAACACCACCTGTGGGGGTCCAGGGAGTTGATCCCACTTTGCCTCACTTCTACAGATTCTGTATCCATCTCCTTGGGACATACGTATCCAAAGAATGTATTTAACATCTCCCCCATCTGTTTTGGTTCCATACATGGATTACCATTCTGGTCTTCCAGAGTACCAATTTTGTCTGTAGCAATCCTTTAGCTCTTAACATACTTGTAGAATCCCTTGGGATTCTCCTTCACCTTGTCAGCTGGAGCAACTTCATTCCATTTTTTAGCCTTACTGATTTCGGCCCTTCTTATCCGCGAGGGATTGGTTCCGGGACCCCTCGCAGATACCAAAATTCACGGATGCTCAAGTCCCTTATTCAACCTGTCTCAGTGCGGTGGATCTTAGGACCCAGCGGAACTCCAAACCTTATTTAACCTGTCTCAGTGCGGTGGACATTAGGACCCAGCGGCAGAGATCTGAATCTGCAGTGTTTCTGTTCACGAAAATAATCACGATCGCGACTGAAAATAAAGTGGAAATAATAAAGCGATCGGAAAGAGGTGAAATGCCATCGGTCATTGGAAAAGTGTTAGGCTACAGTCGGTCAACGGTTGGAACAATTTTAATGGATAAAGTGAGAAAGGCCCTGCCCCGATGAAAACTACAGTTATTACTAAACAACGCAGTGGTTTAATTATTGGGTTTTGGTTTTTCATCCTCACATCCTCAGTGGAGAGTGCACTCAATAGCAGTCTGTCACTGGATTGAACTCGGGAAGAAGTTCCAGAGCCCGGCACTGAAACATACGTTCTTAAGTGTTTTATATGCATAGAAAGGTAAAACATAAACTATATACTAAGACAAACGTTTGACTGACACTAAATAATACCGGATGTACCTGTTCCGACTTACTGAGTAAGCGAACTTCCAATTTTTTTTCGATCCCGATCCACAATAACCCACACACGTCCTCCCATATACTTTAAATCATCTCTAGATTACTTATAATACCTAATACAATATAAGTGCTATGTAAAATAGTTGTTATACTGTATTGTTTAGGGAATAATGACAAGGAAAAAAGTCTGTACATGCTTGAACAACAAGTGCTGGAAGAGCACTTCCGGGTTTTTGCGATTTGCGGTTGATTGAATTCGCGCATGCGGAATTTGCAGATAAGGAGGGCCGACTGTATTTCATAAGCACCTCATTTGTTCCAACTTGCCTATACCTACTATGCATCTTTTTTTTCCCCTCTTAACCAGGCCCTCAATATCTCTTGAAGACCAAGGTTCCCTGCACTTGTTATCTGTGCCTCTTATTCTGACAGGCATATACAGGCTTTGCGCTTTCAAAATTTTGCTTTTGAACTTCTTTCATCATGTATACTGGTATACCTTGTTGTTTAGCCTGTTCAGTCGTACCATCCATTTCCAAATGACCAGCCTTTTTACGTGTCCATTCTCCCATCACACGGAATTCAGGGGTGCCCACCTGAAATACCTGGATTATCTAGTCTACTTTATTATTAAAGGCAGCGGATAGAGACTGTCTACATAGGGAAAAAAACCAATCTTCACTCGTTGGTATGCCTCCCAGATTTTTTCTGTCCCAACAAAGGCCTTCTCTGTATCTGCCCGCTTCATTGCTGCCATCCTGTCATTCCATTGGCAACTGCCATGAGTGTGAGTGTGTGTAGGTCCAGCTGACTGAAATGGTAAGGAGACTGCTGCCAGTCCAGCTAGCTGGCTGGAAACGCCCTCTCCCTGCTGCTGCAGGACTGCACCTGTGATTAGGTTCAGTATGGCGGCTTTCCGGCAACTGTAGTTGTCTGTAAACCGGCTGTGGCGTTTGTCTGCTTCGGGCAACTGTTCATTTAGATACCCAAGTAACAGCAGAGGGAAGCACTGGTGTAGAGAGTTCTGGTTCTATCTATGAACATGTCGGCTACACTTTTTGTGTAATTTATCGACTCCCTCTGTGCCCTTATTTGCCCATTCTGCAATGTACCACTTCCATTTTACGATGGAGGCTTGCAGCACCCTCTCTGCCCTGTTAGTAGTGGAGCTCTCTGGAAGCACTTACGTCATAATGGGATGGCCAGGTCTCATGATTACCTTGCTTACCTCTGTAGATATCTCAGTCTTCACCAAAAGTAGCAGGCTAGCAGCTGTCTTTCAATGGATGTATATCTTTCAGCTGCAGGGTTTGGGACCAGAACCCAAGGGGAATTTTCACCCTATTCTGCCTTTGCCATAAACTCCATGCACCAGTGTTCTGATGTAAGGATGGATATCTGTGGCTCAGAGGGTAATCCGGATAAATGAGGATTCAGTGAACATTGCTCCTTGCCAGCCTTGAACACCTGCTGCTCTGGACCCCATTCAAAAGTTGCTTTCTTCCTAGTTTCCCCCCCGTTTTTCGAACGTTCTCTTTACAACAGCTCGCTGTTACGAAAGACCTACATTAGTATCTGTTTTCACTAATCAGAGGATTTTCGCTTTTATGAAAAAAAGACACCCGCTTTATATGTGTGTTTACCCCGAGAAAGACTACAATGACCGTGAAGCCTTGTGCAGGCAGTTGTTTGTGCATGTGTGTACGTGCGTAGGTGTGTATGTGCTGATTTCTTTTTCTTCAAATCGATTTTGGCTTGCTGTCTTCCCAATTTTGATAAGTGAAACTACAATGTACATACAATATTTCTACTTTATATAGGTTGTATATTTATCATATCATTCCTGCTTTTACTATATGTTAGTGGTAGTTTAGGTTTATGTGTTAAATTTGGTTTGATTTGGTAGGTGTTTTTTGGGTTTAGGAATGCTCAAAAATTTTTACCATATAATTTAATGGTAATTGCTTCCTCGCTTTATGACATTTCAGCTTACAAATGGTTTCATAGGAACGCTGTGCCTTCGGATAGTGCGGAAAACCTGTACTTTATATAAGGGTTGTAAAAGGACAGTTGGGTGCCACCTTCAGTAGTACAAAAGCCCCACGAACCTTTGGATCTCTTTTTTATTGGTGGGGGGGTGACCATTTCAGTTGTCACAATCTGTACTTTGGGATTACTTGATGTCCTGAGACCTGCTGGATATGCAGTACTGGACTGCCTGGCTCAGCGTCTCCCTCTATTTTCTGTGGATTCACTACCCATCTTTGGTCCCTCGGTGCTTACTAGTATATCCAGGGCTTCATCTCCCTCCTTGGTAGATCCTTTTCACATTATGTCATCGATACATATCTATATCAGGCAAAAGAGTGAGTACATGCTTGTATGAGGCTCCCACTAGCCCCACTAAAACAGTTGCTTTTAAGATGCCATATGTGAACTTCCCCAATTTTGTTGGCACAGTCTGTCCCTGCAGTGCATTCATTCCAGTCGTATTTTCAGGTATCACAGCTGTCAGTACTCGGGCTTCCATCGTGGTCCCACCCCAATAGCCAGTCAGACTGTTTCCTGTGCTTTTATGTTTCCTCCTAAACTCTCCACTTGCACCAGTGGCTCCTGATGCCCCTCGTCAACCTGCTTTAATACCTCAGTCCTTTCTAGTGCCTCACCCATGGGGTGTTTCATTTGCATCCTCAAAAGGTGTACCAGATTTTCCTTTAAATATGAGGGTGGATAGTGAGCCATCTCGTTCCCATGCCCCGATTCAATATCTCGTCCAGACTATCTGACTGCAATCTGCAGTGAATGCCTGTATGTGTATCGCAGTTTCTTTGTCTACAGTGTGCCAAGGTGTACCCAGCTGTCCCCAGTCTACTGCAGAGGGGTCAATCCTCACTAACATACATCAGAGCCTTGAGGACAAATCTGGGATCATCATTGTCATTCCACATCTGATTATCAGTACTGTTTTGTGTAGAGAGAGGGAGCAAGTCATTAGCCTGTTCCATGGTCAGATAAGTCTTGTCAGTACCCGTATCCCAGATGTGGGCTAACATACAGCAAGATATTCTTAACTCTTCTGCACATATTTATCTCAAATGGCCCCTTTTCCTCAGTCTTCCATGTGCTAGTTACTCTTATCTCATCCTCAGAATGGTCTTGTTTGCTGAACCCATTATGTTTGCAGCGCCAGTTGTAAGCAAAAGTTATTTTAAAACTTTGTTCTGTGTTCGTTCCTGGTTCAGCTCAGTGTGTTCGCATATGTACTTGCAAACAAAGGAGATGACACAGTGTTCAAGGCCACAAGAAAACATTTAATTAGAACTAGCATTGGTACAATACAGAAGGAAAAAGTAGTAGCAGTACAAAAATGAAAATAACACTTATCATTTTCTAAGCAAGATTATCTTGGTGGGGGGTGGTGGGTGCACAGATCTGACAATCTCACACACAGCTTTTTTTCTCTGTTTTGACATATTCGACTCTATGTACAGTACTGTTCTCTATCTCAGCACCAGCTGTGATCCAACCTGAGAGACTCTTCAAAAACACCTTACACTGGTCCATGCACTTGTTAACTACAATGACCTTGCTTTCCCCCAAAAAACATGTTTTTTTGCTATTTTCCACTGTTATTGCTATAGACTGTCCCCATAACTTTAATAAAACATTTGTGTGGACTGGTTCTCTTGTACTTTTCAAAACAATACCTCTCTAAGCTAACACTACTTTGTCTTACAGTCTTCCATTTTATTTTAGCATATACCAAGGAGGAATTGGATGTAACTTTTTCCTTGCAGATTAGTTCCTTAAAGGTGTCTCATTTATTCTGGCTCTTCCTTGTACATAAACCAATCCTTTGTCCATGCTAATAGGGTACAAAAAGGAGGCTACATTTGATTGTAAAGCTATTTGGTTTGTCCTAAATATGTTAAACCAGCTAAGTGAATTAAATATCTAAATCTGAGATATTGTATAAGTCATCTTGGAAGCATAATGGAAGCTTTTTTTTAATGCTTCAATAGATTTTGGGATTGGAGCTTTAAAATTTGGAAAGGTCAAGTCACTTTTATTGTCATTTCGACCATAACTGCTATGTACAGTACATAGTAAAAATTAGAAGTTTTTCAGGACCATGGTGTTACATGACACAGTACAAAAACTAGACTGAACTATGTTAATAACAACAGAGAGAGAAAAACAACTACTACACTAGACTACAGACCTACCCAGGACTGCATAAAGTGCACAAAACAGTGCAGGCATTACAATAAATAATAAACAGGACAATAGTTTAAGTATTTTCAAAAGCAAATGAATGTGTCATTTATTGTGTTGATCCGTGGAAACTTGGATTGAATCTATTCAAATCCTGCATTTTTGAGGGTTTTCAGGAAATATCTCGCAGTGTAATTGAAGCTCAGATCTGACAGCAGGGAAAATGTAGAAACAGCTTGTTAACTGCACTATCTCGTGGTAGGTAGTGGGAGGATTTTACATTGTATAGCAACACTTTAGTCTTTGGGAAATTCTATTGCTTATAAGGAGATAATATTTTTATTTGATTATACATTGCAGCCGAGGTCTGTATTGCTACTGGCAACTTTGTAATAGAAAATATTTGCATATCTGTTTCTTTTAGTGAGATCTGAATAAATCAGCCTAATTTTATTCAAGTATGAAGTTGTTTATAAAGTGAGATAAAATTGAAAAATGACGTAACTGTAGTGATAACTTGCAGATATTGTCTGTCATGATTTAGCATAATGTAGCTGTTGTGGGTAGATTTGCTAAAACCTGTACTGTAGCGGTGTGCTACACGCAGCGCTAAAATTACGACACGGAGTCGGTAACTGCAGTCGAAGGAAAAAATTTTATTCGAAAACTTCAGCCTCACTTTTAAGCCTCTGTCAACCGGCCCCCCCATGGCGCGGAGGCTCCAAAGCTCTGTGCTCGCAAACCCCTGTAGGCTATCTAATTGTGAGTCGGTTCGGATACGCTAGGAAATGGGTCGCCACATAACCCCCCCCAGAACCGGCGATACACCCCCCAATGTCCACAGTCTGGGCCAGAACCTGCTTGGGAGGTCGGCCTCTGCGCCGAGGCGCCGGAAACTCGGCCGGTTGCGCCAGGTCCACATGGGCCGGCTTGAGGCGGTCCACCGTGAAAACCTCCTCCTTCCCCCCAACGTCCAACACGAACGTGGACCCGTTGTTCCGGAGCACCTAAACGGCCCCTCGTATGGCCGCTGCAGCGGTGGCCGATGCCCGCCCCTTCGTACAAACACAAACTTACAGTTTGTAGGTCTTTGGGTACGCAGGTCGGGTGCCGCCCATGCTGTGAAGTGGGTACGGGGGCCAGGTTACCGAGCTTCTCGCGAAGTCTGCCCAGGACTGCTGCGGGTTCTTCCTCTTGCCCCCTTGGGGCTGGTAGGAACTCCCCGGGGACGACCAGGGGCGCGCCGTATACCAACTCGGCCGACGAGGCGTGCAGGTCGTCCTTGGGCGCTGTGCGGATGACGAGTAGGACCCAGGGAAGCTCGTCCGCCCAGTTGGCTCCTCGCAGGCGGGCCATGAGGGCCGACTTCAGGTGACGGTGGAAACGCTCCACTAGCCCGTTCGACTGTGGGTGGTAGGCAGTTGTGTGGTGCAGCTGAGTCCCCAAAAGGCTGGCCATAGCTGACCACAGGCTGGAGGTGAACTGGGCGCCTCTGTCGGAGGTAATGTGGGCCGGTACACCAAAGCGAGATATCCAGGTGGTGATCAGGGCTCGGGCGCAAGATTCGGAGGTGGTGTCGGTGAGCAGGACCGCCTCTGGCCATCTTGTGAACCGGTCCACGATAGTCAGGAGGTAACGCACTCCGCGTGACACTGGCAAGGGGCCCACGATATCCACATGAATGTGGTCGAAATGCCGGTGGGCAGGATGGAACTGCTGCGGTGGGGCTTTGGTGTGCCGCTGCACCTTGGCCGTCTGGCAGTGCATGCACGTTCTGGCCCATTCACTGACCTGTTTGCGGAGTCCGTGCCAAACAAACCTGCTGGAAACCATCCGGACAGTTGTCCGGATGGAGGGATGCGCCAAGTTATGAATGGAGTCGAAAACGTGGCGCCGCCATGCTGTCGGGATGACCGGACGGGGCTGGCCGGTGGCGACGTCACAGAGTAGGGTCCTCTCACCCGGGCCCACGGGGAGGTCCTGGAGCTGCAGACCGGAGACTGCGGTCCTGTAACTCGGAATCTCCTCATCTGCCTGCTGTGCCTCTGCCAGCGCCTCAAAGTCTACCCCTTGGGAAAGGGCATGAACGGTAGGGCGAGAGAGCGCATCCGCCACGACATTGTCCTTACCTGAGACGTGCCGGACATCCGTCGTGTATTCAGAGATGTAGGACAGGTGGCGTTGCTGGCGGGACGACCAGGGGTCGGACACTTTCGTAAACACAAAGGTAAGCGATTTGTGGTCCGTGAACGCGGTGAAGGGCCGACCTTCTAGGAAGTACCTGAAATGCCGGATTGCCAGGTAGAGCGCCAAGAGTTCCCGGTCGAAAGCACTGTACTTAAGCTGGGGTGGTCGCAGGTGTTTGCTGAAAAACGCCAGGGGTTGCCAGCGACCTGCGATGAGTTGCTCCAGCACCCCACCGACTGCCGTGTTGGATGCGTCCACTGTGAGGGCGGTAGGGGTGTCCATTCTGGGATGTACTAGCATTGCGGCGTCCGCCAAAGCTTCCTTCGTTTGAACGAAAGCGGCGGCGGACTCCTCGTCCCAGGTAATGTCCTTGCTCGGACCCGACATCAGGGCGAACAGGGGGCGCATGATCCAGGCAGCTGAAGGGAGGAAGCGGCGGTAGAAATTGACCATACCTACGAATTCCTGAAGGCCTTTGATCGTGGTGGGTCGGGGGAAGTGGTGGACCGCATCTACCTTAGCGGGCAGAGGGGTTGCCCCGTCTTTAGTAATTCTGTGGCCCAGGAAGTCAATGGTGTTGAGTCCGAACTGGCATTTGGCAGGGTTGATTGTAAGACCGTACTCACTCAGTCGGGCGCAGAGTTGACGGAGGTGGGACAGATGCTCCTGACGACTGCCGCTGGCTATGAGGATGTCATCCAAATAGATGAACGCGAAGTCCAGGTCCCGTCCCACCGCGTCCATTAACCGCTAGAACGTCTGTGCGGCATTCTTCAGGCCGAACGGCATGCGGAGGAACTCGAAAAGGCCGAATGGGGTGATGAGAGCCGTTCTGGGGACGTCGTCAGGATGCATCGGGATTTGATGGTATCCCCGGACGAGATCTACCTTGGAGAAGATCCGTGCGCCGTGCAGGTTTGCTGCAAAGTCCTGAATGTGCGGCACAGGGTAGCGGTCCGGTGTGGTAGCCTCGTTCAGCCTGCGGTAGTCGCCGCAGGGTCTCCAGCCCCCCGTCGCTTTGGGCACCATGTGCAGGGGGGAAGCCCATGGGCTGTCGGACCGCCGGATGATCCCCAATTCCTCCATCCTCTGGAACTCCTCCTTCGCCAGTCGGAGCTTGTCCGGGGGAAGCCGCCGAGCACGGGCATGGAGGGGTGGTCCCTGGGTCGGGATGTGGTGCTGTACGCCGTGCCTGGGCATGGCTGCTGTGAACTGCGGTGCCAGAACCGATGGGAACTCCGCCAGGACCCTGGTGAAGTCGTTGTCGGACAGCGTGATGGAGCCGAGGTGAGGGGCCGGCAACTGGGCTGCACCCAGGGAGAATGTCTGAAAGGTCTTGGCGTGTACTAGTCTCTTCCTGGGCAGGTCGACCAGCAGGCTGTGAGCCCGCAAAAAATCCGCACCCAGAAGCGGTTGGGCTACGGCGGCCAGTGTGAAGTCCCACGTGAACTGGCTGGAGCCGAACAGTAGCTGCACCTGGCGGGTGCCATAGGTCCTTACGGTGCTGCCATTCACGGCCCTCAGGGGGGGACCCGGTGCCCTGCTGCGGGTGTCGTAACTCGTCGGAGGTAAAACGCTGATCTCAGCCCCAGTATCGACCAAAAACCGGCGTCCCGACCTTCTATCCCACACATACAGGAGGCTATCCCGATGGCCAGCCGCCGTAGCCATCAGCGGCGGCTGGCCCTGGCGTTTCCCGGGAACTCGCAGGGCGGGCGACAACGGCGGGCTTCTGCGCCCCACCGCTGGTGGTAGAAGCACCAGTGTTCATTGGGCCGGGGGTTGGCGGGCTCTGCGGCCGGGCCTGGACTGGTTTGCTGCCGGGAGCGGGGCTGGGAGATCCGTGCGATGGTCGCCCCGCTCACCTTTTTGGCGTTCCACAGCAAGTCCGCCCGGGCTGCCACCTTCCGGGGGTCACTGAAATCCGCGTCGGACAGCAGCAGGCGTATGTCCTCGGGCAGCTGCTCCAGGAATGCCTGCTCAAACATGAGGCAGGGTGTGTGTTCGTCGGCGAGAGACAACATCTCATTCATTAAAGCTGATGGAGGTCTGTCGCCCAAGCCATCCAGGTGCAGTAAACGGGCAGCCCGCTCGCGCCGTGAGAGTCCGAAAGTCCTGAGGAGCAGGGCTTTGAATTCCGTGTACTTGCCGTCTGCCGGGGGCGACTGTACGAACTCCGCGACCTGGGCCGCTGTGTCCTGGTCGAGGGAGCTCACCACGTAGTAGTAGCGGGTGTCTTCTGAGGTGATCTGGCGAACGTGGAATTGGGCTTCGGCTTGCTGGAACCATAGGTTCGGGCGCTGTGTCCAGAAACCCGGCAGTTTCAACGAAACCGCATGAACAGAGGTGGCGTCGGTCATTTCTGGTCCAAAAATCGTTTGGACCGTCGGGGTCACCAATTGTAGCGGTGTGCTACACGCAGCGCTAAAATTACGACACGGAGTCGGTAACTGCAGTCGAAGGAAAAAACTTTATTCGAAAACTTCAGCCTCACTTTTAAGCCTCTGTCAACTGGCCCCCCCATGGCGCGGAGGCTCCAAAGCTCTGTGCTCGCAAACCCCCGTAGGCTATCTAATTGTGAGTCGGTTCGGATACGCTAGGAAATGGGTCGCCACAGTACTGTGCTTTTTGGCTTTGTTGTTTGAACATCATGCTGGTCTTCCAAGCTGGAGAGAGTCATAGTTTCAACAGGCACATTTAATGCCCAAGAAATACTTACAATACACACACTGACGTTCTTTTTCTTTTCAAACATCCATGAAAAGTGCCCCACCAAGAATGGATGACAGTTAAAAATTAGAACCACAAAGAACCCTCCCATGCTAAAGCTGCAGCAAGGCAACAGCCCCCCCACCAGCAAAAAAAACATCAACATGCTGAGCACCCAGCATGCAGCAAATCATCAACAAAGACACAGACTTATAGTACCCCGAGATTACTTGTTCACCCAGTAATTTGACAATCTCCGTGTGCCTTCTCCATTTCATGAATTCCTACTTTTGATCCCTGCCCAGTAACACCTGAAAGCCTTTGTGAAGTCTAGAAAAAGATGGACAGCATCTTTCTTAAAATATCCTGACTTCAGCTCAGTATGTTACAAAATTTCCTAAAGCATTTTTATACAGTGTGATAAGGAAACATGTTTTGGGGAGTTGCTGTATATAAGCTCCCAGCAACATCAATACATTAAGAAAAATGGGAGAAAATGAAGTGGGCCATGAATTTTAAAGAACTATTTTCTTTGGTTGGCTTGCTGTTTGGTAGAAAATAACAAGTTCAGACCCTTGTTTGTAGATATGGGTGTGAATCTTCAATAGTACCCTTTCAGAATGTGTTATTTTTGATATGGTAGTTAAGTTAGAGCACTCCAGCGCATAAATGGGCCAGTGGCAAATCTAGTCTATGCTGAATCTTTATTCTGCCTAGTCCCATTACCTGCCCACAGCCATATACTTATCCAAGCTTCTAAATATTGAAATCGAACCCATATCCACTGCTTCCTCTGGTAGCTTGTTCCACCTTTGCACCACCCTCTGAATGGGGTAGTTCCCCTTAAGTATTTCTCCTTTTACTCTTAACCTATGTTCTGTAGTAATGATCTCAACAAACCTCTGTTTGCATTAACCCTGTTCATCTCCGTGATAATTTTGTGATAATGGTTGGTTCTTCACTTGCAAAGATCAGGAGGGATGAAGCGTGCTCAGGAGTGAAGGCACGATCTTTGGTATCTTTAGAGGCACCCCTACTCCATTGCTTTAGGACAGTTTTTCTTCCTGACTACGTGGAAGGGGGGGGGGGGAGATGAGGGGTCCTTTAAGGTTCTAACTTTTAACTGTCATTCATTCTTTGGGGCACTCCTCTGTTTTCCTTGATGTTTGTGAATGTGAAGAGAAGGATGGACAGCATAAGTTTATAGTGAGGATAGGTGCATGTGGACCAGTTCTGCTCTGTACTCCTGGGGATGTTTAATGACACAGCAAGCTGCAACAATTGTGGTGACCGCAAAGCTGTAGATTGAGTATCAGAGTTTTCCTCCTTCTAGACAGACAGACAGACTGCCTGGCAAAGCTGATGAGCCCACCCTGCCCACCCAGTTATACTGCTGAACACTAGGTTGTGCCATGGCATAGCAAACTCAGTAAGAACAGGGTTGCCATTTGAAGGCATTGCTATGGGCACAGTAGTGTAGGAGAGACCATATGAGAGTGAGCACTTGCATGACAAGCCAAGTAGTGGTCCTGCAGCGATCACTACCTGGAAAGGAGAGGCTGTGGAAGACGCTTCCAACTTCCGTAAACGAGCAGGATGTCCAGTCCAGGAATTAAGTCTATCAAATCTCCCCTCATTCTCCTGTTCTCCAGGGAATAAGGTCCTAATCTATTCAGCCTTTCCCTATAACTCAGGTCCTCAAGGTCCGGCAACATCCCTGTAAATTTTCTCTGTGCTCTTTCAATTTTATTGGTTATTTTCTGCAGGTAAGTGACCAGAAATGCACACAATACTCCATTTTGTACACCTTCAACATAATATCCCAATTCTTGTAGTCAGTACCATGATCTATGAAAACCATGGATTGAAAAGCTGTCTTTGCAGTGCCATCTATTTGTGATGCCACTTTCAAAGTATTGTCGTTCTGTATTCCCAGATCCCTCTGATCTACCGCACTGTGCAGTTCCCTGTCGTTCACTATGTATGTGCTATTCTGGCTGATCCTCTCAAAGTGCAACACCTTACTCTTTTCTGCATTGAATTCCATCTGTATCTTCCTGCAGATCTGCTGAAACAGTTTACCACATTATCATTCATATCATTGATATAAATGACAAACAACAACAGATCCAGCACTGGTTCCTGTGGCATACCACAAGTCACAGGCCTCCAGTCAGAGAGGTGACAATTTATTAATACTTTCTGGCTTCAACAACGAAGCCAATGTCAAATCCTGTGTACGAACCCTTCCGGAATGCCGAACAACTGAACCTTCTTGACCAACCACCCTTTAGAGACTTTGTTAAAGGCCTTGCTAAAGTCCATGCAGACAACATCCACTGGCTTTCCTTCTTCAGCTTTTCTTCATCAATCTTCCTGGTTACCTCCTCATTAAACTATAAGATTAGTTAGATAAACCCTACCACAAAGCCATGTTGATTATCCCTAATCAGGCCCTGTCTATTGAAATGCTTATGTATCCTGTCAGGTAGAATAATTTATCCACTACTAATGTCAGACACAGTCATGAACTACTGTTATGGAAGATGCAGTGGCATTAATCAAGCTGTTTCCCTTGTGTCTTGACTGTCATTTGTCCTTCAATAGGCATCGTCAAAGATTTCCTTTTTGCTTACCTTGCAATGCATGTTACAATTATTTTTGCTTTGACTGTTAAGTGCTTCGTAATATCCTGAGGATGTAAAAGATAGCGTACTTTTTGTTTAATACAATTGTTTTTCCCTTCCTGTATTATCCTCTGAATTTTTAGACGTTTTCTCCATCTGACTGCTTTATTAGGTTTGCAGATAGATATAGATTACCCTTTTCATGTTGAACAAATGAGAATCTTACGATTTTGAATTTTCTTGGTTATAGTTTTGATTTATTTTGAATTTATCGATATTTTGGTGTTTTTATATCAAGACTGACCAGAAAACAGGTTTGTAATATTTTGAGAAGTGAGAAGCTGTTACCCTCTAATGTTGTTCTCCTATCTGGCAAAATTTGAATTTCAGTTCCAGAGCAGCGTCGTTGGGTAAAGAATGACCACTTTGTGAAAGTTATAGTGTGCACTTTCAGAAAGTAAACTTGAATGAAGAATTTTTTTTTGTTGCTTTCTGATATTGGAAGTTTTTTTTCTAAGTACAGTACTTTTCACCGCAGGTACCTCCAATAAACCTTTGTATGAGAAAGCAATGCATCTAGAAATGTTTTGATTCTAATCTAAAACATTTTAAAAACTTGACTTTTTTTTTAAATCATTGTGCATTTTCTAGCTTCCTAACCTTAACATTGCTTTATTTTTAAGCCTTTGGCTTTTATTCGCTCAACCCTTCTGTGTGGTTTATGTTGAAAGAAATAGTTTTTATTAGAAAAATTAGTGTACCACTTTTAAACATGTCCATGATGTGATGGAATTACACTTTAGTGGATTGGAAGAATATTATAGCATGAAGGGTTCACGTTGTGATGTTTGCCTTCTGTGGGGAAAATGATACCCTTTTCTGGCAGACATGAACTGCATGCCTCTTGACAGGTTACTTTTATGTTTTTAACAAGGGATCCAGAAGATTGAAAGGTGTGCCAAATTTCTTCAGAATGTGCTCCTGCTTAATACCTGTTCCTCATGAACAATTTCATTCATAAAGCAACTTTAATATGGCATAAAGTCAAAGTAAAATTTAAAGTTGATTTCATAGGAGCCTCTTAAGTATTTTCTATCTATTACTAACGACCTGTGGTAACAAAGGGAGATGTGGTGGGTGTGGAATGGTGGATTACTTTGTAAAGCCACCAAACAGATGCAGCAGAAATGTGTTTAAAGAAGAGCCAGTGCCACATATATTTCTGAAACTATTTTAAATGGCCCGGCCTTGGACAAAGATCCACTGCATTTTTGGTTGATAAGGTGTATGATTTTATTAAAGACTTACCAAAATTTGGAAACTGTTAATGTAATTATAAACTTAATTTTAATAAAACTAATGTGTCTTTATCTCTTGCTAATTACAATATTAATGCTGTTTTAATTTGCCCGCCAGAAGATATATATTTTTCTATCTGCCAAGCTGGATCGTGTAATAATTTAGATTTAATTAATTTAGCTCTTAACAATTTCAGTTCAGGATTTTAATCAATTTCTTGCAACCTGTCCTTCAAATTTAATCTTTCAGATCTACTTTAGATAAAATTGTGCAACGGCCTCTTAAAAGTGTACTGAATTGAATTGACTTTATTTCTTACATCCTTCACACACACGAGAAGTAAAAATCTTTATGTTACGTCTCTTGTCTAAATGTGCAATGTGCAATCATAGTAATTTATAATAAATAGAACGGTCCATATAATACACTCAAATCAGTGTGAGTTCATCAGTCTGATGGCCTGGTAGAAGAAGCTGTCCCGGAGTCTGTTGGTCCTGGCTTTTATGCTGCACTATCACTTCCCGGATGGTAGCAGCTGGAATAGATTGTGGTCGGGGTGACTCGGGTCCCCAGTGATCATACCTGTCTTTGTAAATGTCCTGAATCATTGGAAGTTCACAACTACAGATGCTCTGAGCTGTCCGCACCACTCTCTGCAAAGTCCTGCGATTAAGGGAGGTACAGTTCCCATTCCAGACAGTGATGCAACCAGTTAGGATGCTCTCAGTTGTGCCCCTGTAGAAGATTTTTAGGATTTGGGGGCCCATACTAAAGTTCTTCAACCATCTGAGGTGACAGAGGCTGTTGTGCCTTTTTCATCACATAGCTGGTATGTACAGACCACGTGAGGTCCTCGATGATTTGGATGCTGAGGAACTTAAAACTGTTTACCCTATCAATCCCAGATCCATTTATGGCAATAGGGGTTAGGGATGCATTAGTTTCTTCCTTTCTGAAAAATAAATGTGATAGATCATGTGAGGTCTTTATGCAATCAAAGTTTAATATGTGAACTTGAAATATCTTGGCTGACATTATCCACAGCGATGCTTAGTGCATACAGTTGGCCCTCCTTATCTGTGAGGGATTGGTTCCAGGACCCCTCGCGGATACCAAAAAACACGGTTGCTCAAGTCCCTTATTTAACCTGTCTCAGTGCAGTGGTCTTTAGGAGCTGGTGGAGCTCTGAATCCACAGTGTTTCTGTTCATGAAAATAATCACGATTGAAAATAAAGTGAAAATAAAGCGATCAGAAAGAGGTGAAATGCCATTGGTCATTGGAAAAGTGTTAGGCTACAGTTGGTCGACGATCAGAGCAATTTTAAAGTATAAAGTGAGAAAGGCCCTGCCCCGATGAAAGCTACAATTATTACTAAGCAATGCAGTGGTTTAATTATTGAAATACATATGTTCATACATTGTTGGATGCATTGGCAAGGGAGATGAGGCGGAGTACAGAGCTATGGTGGGAAACTGTAACATGGTGTGAGCAGAATCATCTGCAGCTTAATGTGAAAAAGACTAAGAAGCTGGTGGTGGAACTGAGGAGGGCTAAGGCACCGGTGACCCCTGTTTCCATCCTAGAGGTCAGTGTGGACATGGTGGAGGATTACAGATACCTGGGGATACGAATTGACAATAAACTGGACTGGTCAAAGAACACTGTGGCTGTCTACAAGAAGGGTCAGAGCTGTCTCTATTTCCTGAGGAGACTGTCCTTTAACATCTACCAGACGATGCTGAGTATGTTCTACGAGTCTGTGGTGGCCAGTGCTATCATGTTTGCTGTTGTGTGCTGGGGCAGCAGGCTGAGGGTAGTAGACACCAACAGAATCAACAAACTCATTCGTAAGGCCAGTGATGTTGTGGGTGGAACTGTAATCTCTGGCGGTGGTATCTGAAAAGAGAATGCTGTCCAAATTGCATGCCATCTTGGGCAATGTCTGCATCACTGAGCGTCATAGGAAGTCATTCCTGCCTGTGGCCATCAAACTTTACAGATCCTCCCTTGGAGTGTCAGACACCCTGAGCCAATAGGCTGGTCCTGGACTAATTTCCACTTGGCATAATTTACTTATTATTTAATTATTTATTATTTTATATTTCTTCACTATTCTTGGTTGGTGCGACTGTAATGAAACCCAATTTCCCTCGGGATCAGCAAAGTATGTCTGTCTGTCTGTTTCTTAAGTGTTTTATATGCATAGAAAGGTAAAATATATACAATATACTAAGACAAACGTTTGACTAGCTGACGCTAAATAATACCGGATGTGCCTGTTCCGACTTACTTAGTAAGAGAACTTACGATTTTTTTCGATTCTGATCCACGATAACCCACGCACATCCTCCCGTATACTTTAAATCATCTCTATATTACTTATAATTCCTAATACAATGTAAATGCTATGTAAATAATTGTTAATACTGCATTGTTTAGGGAATAATGACAAGAAAAAAAAGTCTATATGCTCGAACAAGTGCTGGAAGAGCACTTCCGGGTTTTCTTGATTCGCGAATTCACGCATGCAGAACTCACTGATAAGGAGGGCTGACTGTACTGTAAATTTCAGAGTTGGATTACGATTTACTGTTATGTAATAGTATCAAACAGAAGTCAAGACTAAAGATAATAAAGGAATTTCCTTTACATGCACAGTGGCTACAGAGCTGACAAGATGCTTTGCCCTTTGTCAAAAAGATGCTCGATACTACTTCATTCTTTAATAAAAATTTCAAGAAGAGTTAAGTTAGGTTTTGAGGAATTGTAAGTCAACAGTGCAGAACCAAGGTTTGCTGAATTTGTATTGTGCAGTGAGGTTCATTAAGTCTTATCCAGTTAACTGATTTTATTGTTTGTGTGTAGTGCTTGAGTGTTTATCATTTGGATACGACTATGCTATCTTGGATTATTCTAACCACTTTTCCAAAAATCTCTTGTTGCAGACTCAGTTTCTGATTCAGGAGTGTGCATCGCTGATTACCAAGCCTAATTTCATCTCGACGCTGTGCTACGCCATTGACAATCCATTGCACTATCAGAAGGTAGGTACTTGTTACAGGTAAATAATTTGCTTGTTCTATGATGTGTCAATTTGAAGTTTCCATTTTTGCTTGCATCTAAAACATTTTAATCATTAATATTCTTTTGAACATTATAGTGTATATTTAGAATTTAAGTCCTGTCATTGAATTTTATTTGCAAAATGGAATGGCAGTTTTATTTATCTTACTAACTTAAGGTTAAGTTTTTGCTTGGTTTGTAGAGTTGCAAATAAAGCCTTTCATTCACGAGTTTCCTCATTGCTGATCCTAATCAAGTTGTCACCCGATATTCTCAGCAACAAACAATCTGCTGGAGGAATTCAGCAAGTTGAGCGGTATATGTGGAGGGGTTTGAGAATGTGAATGTGAGTGAATCGACAAAGTTTCGGGTACTAAGAAAGAGAGGTCAATAATCTTTCATGATTGAAATTGAAGGTCTGTCCCTCTATGGTTTATTTTCTCAATGCAGATTTTGTGTTGTCCATGTCTCGTTTTTAAAGGTGGTGATGTGGAGATGCACATCCACTGAAGGAGGTATAAGGTGCTCCTTCCCTCTGCCAGCCTGCAGGTCATATCTTGGGCAAGGTGCAGCACCTGTTTAGGCCTCTGATCGGGGTCACATGAAGTCATGGGAACAGGCGGTGGATGGTTGTATGAGCAGCTGGTACATATCTCAAATCCTGGTTTTGTGACCACTGACGCCAGGCAGATATCTCTCAGAATCAGAGTAAGGTTTATTATCACCGGCATGTGATGTGAAATTTGTTAACCTAGCAGCAACATTTCAATGCAATACATAATCTAGCAGAGGAAAAAATAAATAAATTTTAAAAAAATATTATAATAAATCAGTCAATCGATTACTGTGTATATATATATATTGAATAGATTAAAAAAGTGCAAAAACAGAAATACTGTATATTTTTAAAAAAAAAGCGAGGTAGTGTCCAAAGATCCAATGTCCATTTAGGAATCGGATGACAAAGGAAAAGAAGCTGTTCCTGAATTTCTGAGTGTGTGCCTTCAGGCTTCTGTACCTCCTACCTGATGGTAACAGTGAGAAACGGGCATGCCCTGGCTGCTGGAAGTCCTTAATAATGGACATTGCCTTTCTCAGACACCACTCCCTGGGTGCTTTGTAGGCTAGTACCCAAGATGGAGCTGACTAGATTTACAACCTTCTGCAGCTTCTTTTGGCATGTCAACAAATACTCTCAAAAACCTCTACAGCTGTACTGTGGAGATTATTCTGACAGGCTGCATCACTGTCTGGTATGGCTCCATACCAGACAGTGATGCAGCCTGTCAGAATGCTCTCCACAGTACAGCTGTAGAGGTTTTTGAGTGTATTTGTTGACATGCCAAATCTCTTCAATGAAGTATAGCTGCTGTCTTGCCTTTTTTTTTATAGCTATATCAATATGTTGGGACCAGGTTAGATCCTTAGAGATCTTGACACCTATGAACTTGAAACTGCTCACTCTCTCTTCTCATCCCTATATGAGGATTGGCATGTGTTCCTTCATCTTGCCCTTCCTGAAGTCCACAATCAGCTCTTTCATCTTACTGACTGCTTGTTCAGGTCCTTCGTCAACATTTCTATAGGATTAAGGTCAGGACTTTGACTCAACCATTCCAAAACACAGATTTTCTTCTTTTTAAACCACTCTGTTGTTGATTTACTCTTGTCTTTTGGATCATTGTATTGTTGCGTTATCCAACTTCTGTTAAACTCCCGGTGTCGAACTGCTATCCCGACATTCTCCTATAAAATGTCTTGCTGCAATTTTAAATGCAGTGGTTTAATTATTGAAATGCATACATTTCTTTAGTGTTTTATATGCATAGAAAGGTAAAATGTATACAGTCTTCCCTCCTTATCTGCGGATTCCGCATGCACAGATTCAACCAACCGCGGATCAGGAAAACCCGGAAGTTCTCTCTCCAGCACTCGTTGTTTTGAGCATGTACAGATTATTTTTTCTTGTCATTATTCCCTAAACAATACAGTATAACAACTATTTACATAGCATTTACATTGTATTAGGTATTATAAGTAATCTGGAAATGACTTTAAAGTACAGGTAGTCCCTGGGTTATGAATGAGTTCCATTCCTGAGTCAGTCTTTAAGTCGGATTTGAGGTCGGAACAGGTACATCCAGTATTATTTAGCGTCAGTTAGTCAAATGTTTTTCTTAGTATATAGTACATATTTTACCTTTCTATGCATATAAAACACTTAAGAAACATACATATTTAATTAATTAAACCAGTGCGTTGATTAGTAATAATTGTAACTTTCATTGGGGTGGGGCCTTTCAAATGCTCCATTAAAATTGTTCTGATCGTTGACCGACTGTAGCCTAACACTTTTCCAATGACCAATGGCGTGTCACCTCTTTCTGATTGCTTTATTACTTCCACCTTATTTTCAATTGGGATCGTGATTATTTTCGTGAACAGAAGCACCACAGATTCAGAGCTACGCCGAGTCCTAATGTCCTCCGCTCTGAACATTAAATAAAGTCCGGGGCTCCTCTGGGTCCTAGAGACCACCGCACTGATTCAGGTTAAATAAGGGACTTGAGCATCCGCGATTTTTGGTATCCATGGTGGGTCTCGGAACCAATCCCCGCGGATAAGGAGGCCGACTGTACTATATACTAAGACAAATGTTTGACTGTCGCTAAATAATACTGGATGTACCTGTTCCGACTTCAAATCCTACTTAAAGACAGACTCAGGAACGGAACTCGTTCATAACCTGGGGACTGCCTGTATTTTTAAATCATCTCCAGTTTACTTATAGTACCTAATACAATGTTAAGTGTATGTAAATAGTTGTTATACTGTATTGTTTAGGGAATAATGACAAGAAAAAAAAGTCTGCACATGCTCAAATAACGAGTGCTGGAGAGAGAACTTCTGGGTTTTCCCAATCCGTGGTTGGTTGAATCTGCGCATGCAGAACCCGCGGATAAGGAGAGCCGACTGTAATTTTATTCATTTGACTCATTGTCATCTATCATTAGCATCCTACTTGTAATCTTATAATCATGCACTGGGCTACATACCTACAAAGTAATTAAGTTTTAATTTGACAAGTGGTCTATTACCTAATGTGTTACTTTATTTAACAAAATAGACAATAGACAATAGGTGCAAAAGTAGACCATTCGGCCCCTCGAGTCTGCACCGCCATTCTGAGATCATGGCTGATCATTCACTATCAATACCCAGTCCCTGCCTTGTCCCCATATCCCTTGATTCCCCTATCCATCAGATATCTATCCAGCTCCTTCTTGAAAGCATCCAGAGAATTGGCCTCCACCGTCTTCCGAGGCAGTGCATTCCACACCTCCACAACTCTCTGGGAGAAGAAGCTCTTCCTCAACTCTGTTTTAAATAACTGACCTCTTATTCTCAATCCATGCCCTCTGGTACTGGACTCTCCCAACATCTGGAACATATTTCCTGCCTCAATCCTATCAAATCCTTTAATTATCTTAAACGTTTCAATCAGATCCCCTCTCAATCTCCTCAATTCCAGCGTGTACAAGCCCAATCTCTCCAATCTCTCTGCGTAAGACAGCCCTGCCATCCCAGGAATCAACCTAGTGAATCTACGCTGCACTTCCTCAATTGCCAGAATGTCCTTCCTTAAACCTGGAGACCAAAACTGTACACAATATTCCAGGTGTGGTCTCACCAGGGCCCTGTACAAATGCAAAAGAACATCCTTGCTCTTGTATTCAATTCCCCTTGTAACAAGGGCCAACATTCCATTTGCCCTCTTCACTGCCTGTTGCACTTGCTCATTCACCTTCATTGACAGGTGAACTAGGACTCCTAGGTCTCTTTGCATTTCTCCCTTACCTAACTCAACACCGTTCAGACAATACTCTGCCCTCTTGTTCCAGCTTCCAAAGTGGATAACTTCACATTTATTCACATTGAATGACATCTGCCAAGTATCTGCCCACTCACTCAGCCTATCCAAGTCTCCCTGTATTCTCCTAACGTCCTCTTCGCATGTCACACTGCCACCCAGTTTAGTATCGTCAGCAAACTTGCTGATATAGTTTTCAATGCCCTCATCTAAATCATTGACATAAATCGTAAAGAGCTGTGGTCCCAATACAGAGCCCTGTGGTACCCCACTAGTCACCTCCAGCCAGTCTGAGAAACACCCATTCACTGCTACCCTTTGCTTTCTATCTGCCAACCAGTTTTCTATCCATGTTGAAACCCTGCCCCCAATGCCATGAGCTCTGATTTTACTCACCAATCTCCTATGTGGCACCTTATCGAATGCCTTCTGAAAATCTAGGTACACAACATCTACTGGCTTACCCTCGTCTAACATCCTTGTTACACCCTCAAAAAACTCCAACAGATTAGTCAAGCATGATTTGCCCTTGGTAAATCCATGCTGGCTCGGCCTAATCCTATTTCTGCCATATAGATGTGCCACTATTTCGTCCTTAATAATGGACTCAAGCATCTTCCCCACGACTGACGTTAGGCTAACAGGGCGATAGTTCTCAGTTTTCTCCTTCCCTCCCTTCTTGAAAAGTGGGACAACATTAGCCACTCTCCAATCTTCAGGAACTGATCCTGAATCTAAGGAACATTGGAAAATGATTACCAATGCATCTGCAATTTCCTGAGCCACCTCTTTTAGAACCCTCGGATGCAGACCATCTGGACCCGGGGATTTATTAGCCTTCAGTCCTACCAGTCTACTCATCACAGTTTCTTTCCTAATGTCAATCTGTCTCAATTCCTCTGATATCTTATGACCCTGGCCCATCCATACATCTGGGAGATTGCTTGTGTCCTCCCTGGTGAAGACAGATCTAAAGTATGCATTAAATTCTGTTGCCATTTCCCTGTTTCCCATAACAATTTCTCCCAATTCATTCTTCAAGGGGCCAACATTGTTCTTAACTATCTTCTTTCTCTTCACATAGCTAAAAAAGCTTTTGCTATCCCCTTTTATATTCCTGGCTAGACTGAGCTCATACCTGATTTTTTCTCTCCGTATTGCTTTTTTAGTTAAGATCTGCTGTTCCTTAAAACTTTCCCAATCATCTGTATTCCCACTCATCTTAGCCCTGTCATACTTCTTTTTCTTTAATGCTATACAATCTCTGACTTCCTTTGTCAACCACTGTGGCCCCTTCCCCCTCTTTGAATCCTTCCTTCTCATTGGAATGAACTGTATTTGCATCTTTTGTATTATGCCCAAGAATATCTGCCACTGCTGATCCACTGTCTTTCCTGCCAGGGCATCCGCCCATTTAACTTTGGCCAGCTCTTCCCTCATGGCTTCGTAGTCTCCTTTATTTAATTGCAACACTGACACCTCTGATCTGCCCTTATCCCTCTCAAATTGTAGATAAAAACTTATCATGTTATGATCACTACTTCCTAATGGCTCCTTTACTTCAAGATCACTTATCAATTCCTGTGCATTACACATCACCACGTCCAAAATAGCCTCGTTCCTGGTTGGCTCAAGCACAAGCTGTTCCAAAAATACATCCCTTAGACACTCCACAAACTCCCTATCCTGGGGTCCAGCACTGACCTGATTCTCCCAGTTCACCTGCATGTTGAAATCTCCCATAACGACTACATTACCTTTAGCACATGCCAATGTTAACTCCCTAATCAACTTGTACCCAATTTCCACGCTACTGTTTGGGGGCCTGTACACAACACCCATTAGGGTCTTTTTACCCTTACTGTTCCTCAGCTCAATCCACACAGACTCTACTTCCCCTGTTCCCAAGTCACCTCTTGCTAAGGACTGAATCTCATTCCTCACCAACAGGGCCACCCCACCCCCTCTTCCCATATTTCTGTCTCTACGATAGCACGTATACCCTGGTACACTCAATTCCCAGGCCTGATCCCCTTGCAGCCATGTCTCCGTTATCCCAACAATATCGTAGTTCCCCATTTTCATCTGAGCTTCAAGCTCATCTGTCTTATTTCTGACACTACGCGCATTCAAGTATAGAATTCTTAGCCCATTCCTCCTCTCTTTGCTTAAAACACTGTCTACTGTACCTAACCCAGCTCCTTGAACTTCCATCGGGCAAATTGCACCCTGAATTTTGATGACCTTCTCAAGATCACCCAAACCTTGTACACATTTAACCCCATGCACCTTCTGACCAACCCTCTGGATCTGGATCCCTGCCCCCTGCACATCTAGTTTAAACTCCCCCGAGCAGCACTGGCAAATACTTCTGCAAGAATGTTAGTACCCCTCCGGTTCAGATGTAGACCATCCCTTCGAAACAGATCCCAATGTCCCTGGAACAAAGACCAATTATCCAAAAACCTGAACCCTTCCTTCCTGCACCATGCTCTCAGCCTCGTATTAATGTGCATAATCATTCTATTCTTCGCCTCACTCGCACGTGGCACAGGTAGCAATCCCGAGATTGTCACCCTGGAGGTCCTGCCTTTCAGCTTCACTCCTAACTCCCTGAACTCTCTAAGCAGGACCCCCTCACTCACCTTACCTACATCATTGGTCCCTACATGGACCACTACATCTGGGTTCATGCCCTCACTCTCAAGAATAGCCTGCACCCGATCTGAGATGTCCCGGACCCTGGCAAATGGGAGGCAACATACCATCCGAGACTCCCGATCTGCCCCACAAAATCTCCTATCTGCCCCCCTAACTATAGAGTCCCCTAAAACTATCGCTCTCTTCTCTTCCCTCCTCCCCTTTCTAGTTGAGGGTTCAACCTCTGTGCCAGAGGCAGGACCACTACAACTCATTCCTGGTAGGTCATCCCCATCAACAGTATCCAGTACGGTATACTTACTGTTAATGGGAATGGCTGCAGGGGTGCTCTGCTCTCTCTGCCTGCTCCCCCTGCCTCTCTGGACCGTCACCCATCTGCCTACTTCTTGGTTTTTTGATGTGACTACCTCCTGATAACTCCTATCTATCTCTGCCTCCACCTCCCGAATGATCCGTAGTTCATTCAGCTCCTGCTCCAACTCCCTAACTCGGGCTGATAGGAGCTGCAGCTGGACGCACCTTTTGCAGGTGTGGTCATCAGGGACAACTGTGTTGACCCTGACTTCCCACATACTGCATACGGAGCACACCACTGCTCTGACTGTCTCCCCCATACCTGAACTGGATTAATAGAATGTCTAAAAAGCACCTAGCGACCTTACCTTCTTCCCCTCAGCGAGCAATCACACAGGCTTGCCGAAGCCCACTTAGCCAAAGCCCAGGACTCTGCTTCCACGGACTCTGCTGCCCGCTCTGAAAAGAAGTCCTGCCTTTTAAAGTGCGCGCTCGACGCTGACGTCACTCGCGCCTGCGCAGTTCCCCCTCCTCCACAGGTATTGACCAGGTAGGCTTAAATCCTACCTACACGGTCGAATTCTCCGAGCTCCCAGCTGAATCACAAGCTGTAACTTGCTCCCGATTCAAATGACCACTCTGAAAAGAAGTCCTGCCTTTTAAAGTGCGCTTGAATAGAAACCTTTCTCTTAACATTAAATTTTTTGGGAAATCAGTGTTTGGAAATCTATTATTTGTTCTTTTGTACTGACACTCTAATGCAGAAGACAAAAATATCAACATCTAAAACAACATTTGTATAAAAATTCTAGGGTGCCTAAGATTGTTGCACAGTACTGTGATCTGCTTGAGTTTTCTGTGCTGAAGATAATTTTTTTTTAGTCAGTTCCAGTGATTAATTATGGCTCAGATTTTTCTGTCCTGAGTATGCAGCACTCAAGATAGCAGATATTTTTTCCACTGTCAAGTGCCAATTATTCTGATTCTTTAAGTCATTCTAAACAGCATGGCATGATTATGTCTATGGAAGTTAAAATGGTGGAAATGTGTCCCTGATCATCAATGTTCTAAAAAGCTTTGGTGATACAGTCCTTAATCCAGTAGTTTTAATTAGAAAAAAAAATTACAAAACTATGTAGCTGTTGTCATTCTGTGAGAATGCAGGTTAAATTTTCTGTAACTCTTTTAGTATAGCTCCCCTACTTACATAGAAACATGAACTCAGACATTGAAAGAATGATAAGGGCATTTACTATGTATTTTTAATGTTCCTTTAAAACAGCCTTAATAGCTTGGTGCACCAGTTATCCAGATCATCCATAGGATATTCTGAGAAAGGAATTGATGTGATAATGTTAATTACAAAAATGCAGTTAGTGACCCTGGAGGTTCTCAAACTTGCTGAATCAATTGTAATTTTTAAGTCTGAAAGCAATGTAATTATTAGTTTAGAGACTTGGAGCAAAGCTGGGGAAATGAAGTTCTGACTAGCCACAAACTTAACAGGCTCAAGTGAACAGTCTACATCTAGCTTTGTGTTCCTAGTACAGTGCAGTATAATGGAAATCTTTATATCTTTATTATCCAGCAGTCATTTGAAATCATTTTGACTTGGAATACTTGAGTTCACAATGGATAAAGCTATCATTGTCCTTTCTGGACCTGTGAAACTTCCAATTCCCTTCTCACTTGCAGATTCATGTTACCACCAGATGGCAGCCAGAATTCAGGATAAAGGTTTCATAAAACTGGATTATCAAAGAACCCATATTTGTCTCTTTTATTAATATTAGTATTGTGTACTAATGAAGTTTTGTATTAGGTGTTGCTTTGTTACATTACTTTTGAGCATGATTACTTTTGTAGCACTTATAAAGTTTACCTTAAAAGCAGAAAGCTACTATATTATGCTTAATGCTGTCACTCCTGTTCTGAAATGCAAATCCTTTTGTTACATTTTTAAAGTTTTTGAATGCTCAATTGAAATCTTGTTTTTGTGTGTACTGGAATGTACGTTGAAGAAATTAATCTGTTGCAAGTTAATTACATTTAATGTCTTTCACTGCCTTGGAACTTTTATCTGTAAGAGTAGTCATTGTTTTACATGAACAGTAATTTGTGTACTTTCAGAGAAAAAAACTAAAATAATTTTCCATGTTATGTGAAAAGGTTTTAAACTCCCTATACCTACTGACTTGGTAGCAAGTGTGCAGTCTCTGGTGAATAAAATGAATGATCTTAGAGCTAGGGTGCTGAATTCGAGGGACGTTAGGACTGCGTGTGTCCTTTGTTTCACGGAATCCTGGTTAACCCCTTCCATACCAGATGCAGCAATTCAGATCGACAGGTTTACTATACAGGCAGTCCCCAGGTTACGAACGAGTTCCATTCCTGAATCCAGCTTTAAGTCGGATTTGTATGTAAGTCGGAACAAGTACATCCGGTGTTACTTAGCATCAGTTAGTCAAATGTTTGTCAGTATATAGTACATATTTTACCTTTCTATGCATATAAAACACTTAAGAAACATATGTGTATTCCAATAATTAAACCACTGTGTTGCTTAGTAATAATTAATTGTAGCTTTCATCGGGGCAGGGCCTTTCACATGCTCCATTATTCTCACTTTATCCTTTAAAATTGTTCTGATCATTGACTGACTGTAGCCTAATGCTTTTCCAGTGACAGATAATGTTTCACCTCTTTCCAAACTATTATTTCCACTTTATTTTCAATCGTGATTCTTTCCCGCCAATGGAACTGAAACACTGTGGGGGAACGGGTCCTGAGCTTCACTGGGTCCTAAGGACCACAGCACTGAATTCCCTGGGTCCTAAAGTCCACTGCACTGAGCCAAATTAAATGGGAAAAGTGGGGGGCTGTGCTGGATTTGGGTATTTGATCCTCTACAATATTCCGCATGGGAACTTAAACTGGAGGTGGCAGTGTTTTTTTTTATGACGTTGAGTTGCGAGCTTGACATCAACTCGGCGCAGACGGACAGCACGTTCAGGAGCAGTCTGTCACTGGATCGAATTCAGGAACCTCCACTCTCGAGCCTGACACTGATCTCTCTGCGCCACCAGCCGACTGGAAAAGGGGAGGTGGGGTCGGGGAGAATATTGCTAAGAAAAACTTAAGCCACTTACAAAGTTACATACTCAACACAGTGTCAAAGGCAACCACTTAAAGTGACGGATGGCATTCTCTTTCCTCGGTTCGTAAGTACGAGTTGTTCGTAACTCGGGGACTACCTGTACTCTGTCAGGATAGGTCTATAGAGTCTCTCAAAAGCAGAGGTTGGAGGAGTATGCTTCATGATCAGCTCTTCTTGGTGTACAAATATATCAGTGCTGTCCCAATTCTGCTCACCAGACCTGGAATATCTACCAGTTATGTACTGTTTTATTTTTTACCTACCACGGGAGTTCTCCTGGGTCATTTTTGTAGCAGTATACATTCTAACTCAGGACAATGTCAGTCAGGCTTCAGATGATCAGAGCAATGGGATAAACATGCACTAAACAGTCAACCCTAACACTTTCACCATCGCTTTGGGAGATTTTTAACCAGGCCAGTCTAAAAGAAAAAAATCACCAAGTAATTACTATCAACGGATCACTTGCAATACCAGAGGAAATAAGATAATGGACCATTGCTACACCACCATCAAGAATGCCTACTGTGCTGATCCACAACCTCACTGTGGGAAGTCTGATTAACTGACTGCACTTCTACTCCCTGAGTATAGGCAGAGACTGAAGACTGCAGGACCAGTAGTGAGGACCAAGAAGGTATAGACAATGAAAGCACAAGAGTGCTTACAGGACTGCTTTAAATCGGTGGACTGGACTGTATTCAGGGATTCATCTTTGAACCTGGATGAGTATGCTGCAGCTGTTACCGACTTCATTAAAACCTGTGTGGATGTGTGTGCCTACAAAGATTTGCTGTACATTCCCAAACCAAAAGCCATGGATGAGCCAGGAGGTACGTAAAAGTGTGGTGACCCAAGCCTGTAGCAGAAAACCAAGTATAATTTGCGGAGGCCTATTTCAAAGGCAAAGAGACAATTTGGAACGAGGTTGGAGGGGACATCAGATGCACGGCAACTCTGGCAGGATTTGCAAGACGTTACTTCCTACAAAGCAAAATCCAATAGCATGAATGGCAGCGATACTTCACTACCAGATGAACTCTTTGTAAGTGAAAACACAACTATAGTTGTGAAGATCCTTGTGATCTCTGTCTCAGAGATTGATGTTAGACTGTCTTTAAAGAGAGTGAACCATTGCAAGGCAGAAGGTCCAGATAGAGTACCTGGTAAGGCTCTGAAAATCCGTGCCAACCAACTAGTGGGAGTATTCAAGGACATTTTCAACCTCTCACTGTTATGAGCAGAAGTTCTCATTTGTTTCAAAAAGGCAGTGATTATACCAGTGTAACAGTTACACCAGTGACTCAAGAATAATGTGAGCTGCCTTAATGACAATTGTCTGGTTGCACTCACATTGCCAGTGATGAAAAATGCTTTAGAGGTTGGTCATGACTAGACTGAACTTCAGCAAGGACCTGGACCGATCGCAATTTGCCTATCGCCACAGTAGGTCAATGTCAGGCGCAATCTGAATGGCTCTCCACATGGCTTTAGACCACCTGGACAACACAGGCACCTACATCAGGATGCTGTTCATTGACTATAGCTCAGCATTTAATACCATCATTCCCACAATCCTGATTAAGAAGTTGCAGAACTTGAGCCTCTGTACCTCCCTCTGTAATTGGATCCTTGGCTTCCTAACCGGAAGACCACATTCTGTGCAGACTGGTAATCCCATCCTGCTCGCTGACCATTAACACTGACACATCTCGGGTGTGTGCTTATCCCACTTCTCTACTCTCTGTATACACATGACTGTGTGGCTAGGCATAGCTCAAAAACCATCTATAAATTTGCTGACAATACATCTATTGTTGGTAGAATCTCAGATGGTATCGAGAGGGCATACAAGAGTGAGATATGCCAACTATTGGAATGGTGCTGCAGCAACAACCAAGCACTCAACGTCAGTAAGACAAAAGAGCTGGTTGCGGACTTCAGGAAGGGTAAGATGAAGGAACACATGCCAATCTTCATATAGGAATGAGAAGTGGAGAGAGTGAGCAGTTTCATGTTCCTTGGTGTCAAGATCTCTGATGATCTAACCTGGTCCTGGCATATTGATATAGTTATAAAGAAGGTAGGACAGCAGCTATTATTCATTGAAGAGACTTGGCATGTCAACAAATACACTCAAAAACCTCTATAGATGTACTGTGGCGAGCATTCTGACAGGCTGCACCACTGTCTGATATGAACTATATCAACTGCAGAGAGTTGTAAATCTAGTCAGCTCCGTCTTGGTTTCTAGCCTACAAAGTACCCAGGACATCTTCAGTGTCTCAGAAAGGCAGTGTCCATTATTAAGGACTTCCTCCAGCCAGGGCATGAATTGTTTTCTCACTGTTACCATCAGGTAGGAGATACAGAAGCCTGAAGGCACACACTCAGTGATTTAGGAACAGCTTTTTCCCTCTGCCATCCGATTCCTAAATGGAACCTTGGACACTACCTCACTTTTTTAATATATAGTATTTCTATTTCTTAGCAAGTTTTTAAATCTATTCATTATATGAATACTGTCATTTACTTATTTATTATTTTTTTTAATCTCTTCTATATTAGGTGTATTGAATTGCTGCTGCTAAGTTAACAAATTTCACGTCACATGCCAGATAATAAACCTGAGTCTGATTCTGATATCTTCCCACTCTGTTTGCTGGGTCATATCCTGATTTTATTTTGTCATTACTAATGCATTGCCTCAAATGATTGGTGGGTTGAGGGATTCTGTTCTCGCCTCTGGTATTGTTGATTCTTGAATTATTGAAGGATGAAACATTTGAATCTTCAACTAGGCGGTCCCAAGTTACTGGTATTTGTTCAGTTATATCTACTATGCCGCCCTTGTAAATGATTTGCAAGACTTTTAAGAATTACTTTTGAGTTATATGGCGTTTGGTGAATTGGTTTATTATTATAACGTGCGGAGATACGGTAGAAAAACCTTTGATAGAGTTCAATTCATTACAACAGTACATTGAGGGTAAATAATAGTGTGGAGTACAGAGAAAATGTGCTGCAGGTGGACAGCAAGGTGCAAGTTCACAAGGTAGATTTTTGAGGACAGGTCCATCATGTTAGGGAACCATTCTTAGCAAGAGGATTTGAATCCAGAAACAGTTACATGAAGCCTTGGCAATATCGCGTCTGCTATTAAATGCAGCTTTGTTCTTGTCTAATGAAAATGAATAAAACATAGTTTACCAGACTGGTTCCTGGCATGGCAGGACTACAGTATGTGGAGAGAGTCGGTCAACTACGTTTGTAATCACTCTGAATATGAAAAGAACAGGAGGAGATTTAATTGAAGGTAACAAAGTTCTGACATACCTAGACTGGTTGTGTGGAAAATATTTCAGGCTGAAGTGGATAGAATGAGGTGTCCCAATCTTGGATTAAGTGGCAAGAGATTTGGACTGAGATAATCCATTGGAGTTTGTGGCTTTAGGCCATACAAGGAGATAAGCAAATATAAAACACAAAACATGAAATGACAGAGGGAAAGAGGGGCAATGTGGCATTTGGTGTAGAGAACCACAAGGGTATTGAATGGCAGAACAGCTCCAGGGCAGAATGGTATCTTCTGAGTTTCTGATGGTAGATCACTCATGCAAACTTTCCTTTATGACGTGAATAAATAATTCCTGTCTTGGGTGTTGGATTATGCTGAGGATTGTTGAAGATTCAGATTGTACTGGGGTTAAGGCAACAATTTGTTTCTCTGACTGCATTTGACAAAATAAAGCCTTTGAACTATTGTAATTGCCCAAGAATTTATGGAATAGAAGCTATGTTTGACATGGAATAGAAGCTATGTTTGACTGATTTATTGAAGTTCTCTGAGAATCTTATAATAGAGAAGATAAGGTGGGAGCCAATGGATGTGGTATACTGTGATTTACAGAAAGCTTTCAGTAAACTCCCAATCACAGTTGTTAACTTTGAGTTTATGGATCAAATACACTAGCATGATTTGAAAGATGGTTGCAGATAGTAGGAGTATTGGCAAACTGAGGTTAGTGGGGTGTTAGAGAGTTCAGTACTTTAGGCCAGCTCTTCATTGCTACAGGGTTTGGATACAAGGATAAAGATGTTCTTTTTATGATTAATAATAGACCATTAGTTAGATAACTACGTTATATAGTCAGATGATGCCTGGACTTAAGGAAGAAGGTGAAAAGATTAACCAGACCACCAGACTTGGTGGTGAAATTAAATAGAGGAGCTTTTTTCTCAAATTTGGGAGAATGAGGGGAGATGTGCAAAGCACATAGAAGGGACTCAAACAGGGTAAATGCAAAGAGGATGTTTCCCTTGGCTAAGGGATCTAAAACTAAGGGGTTGGGAAGAGGAGGAAGTGAAGAGATTTCATGACTTTGAGGGATGTGAATTTTTGGAGTTCTCTGCCTTTTGAGGGCTGTAGCACATTTGAAGCTGAGATAGATTTTTGGGTATTTGCGGGGTCGGGTGATATGAGGAATGGCAGAGAAATGGTGAGGATGTAGAAGATCTGCCATGATGTTTTTCAATGACAGAACTAATTAACTGGGAAGAAAAAGTGCATCTCACTGGGGTCCATAGGGTGGGTAATGAAGCCCTTATTTGTCAGGTTTATATTATTTTGATTCACTTGTTTCATATTGTTTGGTGTGAAGAGTTTGCACTGAGGAAAGTACAGTATGCGGTACTTTGAGTTTGAAAAGGAATCTTCATGATAAGAAGTGAATGCCAGTAAATGATCAACTTGAATCCCAATGGATGTCCAATAAAATGCTAGAAATGTGCGGAATTATTGTTTTGGGATAACTTTCTGTTGAAGGGCTTTTGTCCTGCTTCCTGAAAAGTTGATCCTTTGTTTTATAGTTGTTGATTCAGACGTAGTTTCCTTAAGTTTTTGATTTTAAATTTCTATTGTAGTATTTAGGCTTTATTTTCTTTTTGTCTAATTGAAGCTATGTTTCTATTTCTACTTTAGAGTCTGAAACCTTCGCCCCACCTGTTTACTCAGCTTAGTAAAGTGCTCAAGTTAAGCAAGGTCCAAGAGGTAATTTATAGTTCCACGGGCTTCTTGTTTCTCTTCATTTTAAAATTTACTCTCAACATAATCTAAGCTACTTCGATGTTTTTTGGCTTTCAGGTTATCTTTGGCCTCGCCTTGCTGAATTCTTCTAGCTCAGATCTGCGAGGGTTTGGTGAGTTTTTTGTTTATAGTAATATTTTCAACCTGTATTTGAAAGCTAAAACAGAGTACAGGTTTCCCTCACTATCTGAAAGCAGAGCGTTCCTGTGAAACCGTTTGTAAGCCGAAATGGCATAAAGCGAAGAAGCAAGTAGCATTAATTTATAGTGGAAAAAATTTTGAGCGTTCCCAGACCCAAAACATAACCCACCAAATCATACCAAATAGCACATAAACCCTAAAATAACACTATAGTAAAAGCAGGAATAATATAAATACACAGCATATATTAAGTAGAATTAATGTATGTAGAGTGTAGTTTCACTTACCAGTATCGGGAAGATTGAGCCAAAACTGATTTGTAGAAAAAATTCGACACGTACATGCATGCGCACGCAACTGCCTGCGCACAAGGCTTCACGGTCATAGTAGTCTTTCTCAGGGTAAACACGTTTAAAGCGGGCGTCTTTTCTTGTAAAAGCGAAAACCCTCTTTAGGTTAGCGAAAACAGGTACTAATGTAGGTCTTTCGTTAACGCAAACATTCGGAAAGCAGGGGACACCTGTAATTAAATTTGTTGGATATGGAAACTTCACCTGAACCTAGCTACATCTATGCTATTAGGATGACAGCACTCCTCTTCCTAGTTTTTTTCCTTAAACTGGCCTTAATAGCTGGCATGAAGTATTAACCTCTGCTTTATTCATTGTGTAGAGCACAAACCTTGATATAAATTGAATTAATTGCTCAAGAATTCTTAGAGTGGAGGTTTAAAAATAAGTTACAACAGCAGTGCCAGGTAGAAGTGAAGTGTAAATATGATGAGAAGCTGATAAACTTAGTTCAAGGTTCTCCCAGGCAAAGCTGAATTTTCTTTGGGAGTTGTATTGTGATTATGCTTGATTTAATCTAAGCAGTTTGGTCTGGTTAAAAAACTGGCAATGCACAGTTTCCAGATGCAATACGAATAGTTAATTACCTTCACTGTAGATAGTGGAAAGAGCTATTTGAAACTGGTGCCTCTCGCTCATCTAATTTATTTGTACAGTGCACTTTAGTTATTGCCAATGTTTGGAAGCTACCTTTAAGAGTAGCCATTGTAAATCCAGTTTAAAAAGTCTCCTTCCAGTTCCTTGGGGCTGTTCACATTAACACTTCAAATTTGTAGAAGTTTCTGGAAAAATGAGTTGATGTTACAGTTAGGATGATGTTTTGGTGTTCATTCAGTTTGTATCTCTCAGATTTAGTATTATGTAGCTATAAATAAATTTAAATTGCTGAGAGTTAGCTTTCTTTTTAATTCAATTTGGTAGGTTCTGAATGAAGAATATTTTCCTCTTCTGGGTTTGATTCAACAGTAAGAGAACAGCTGTACTTTACAAGAAAAGCTATACTTTTAAAGCAAAATATTTTCACTGAAAGGGTTGGATGAAAAAGTGATTGGTCTAGCTGTGTATGATATAAATTTTCTTAAGTTTGTAAGAGAGTTTAATTGTCCTTCCCACTACTGCTCATTCTAAATGGTTTGTTCTTTACCAGCTCGGAGCTTCACAGGATACCTTGTTATGGTAATTTGCATTAGTTTGAAATGCCCCAGGTTGTGTCAATTTGTAGATGTTTTACCCTTCTAGTTTGCCCAAACGTTTCCAGCAGTAGCTTCACTAATGGAAGGTTCAGCAAAGTTATTGGTGATCTGTGAACTTGTAGGGCTAACATACATTTCAACCTGTTGGTTGAAATGTTGGTTTAAATATTGAGGCACAAGTTGGATGATTTTTGCCCATGTATCTCACATTTCTCTGCAATTACAGCTCTCCAGTTTGTGAAACAGAAGCTCCCAGATCTTCTGCGATCTTACATCGACGCAGACGTAAGCGGGAACCAAGAAGGTGGCTTTCAGGATATTGCAATAGAAGTCCTGCACCTGCTCCTGTCCCACCTTCTTTTCGGGCAAAAGGGAGCATTTGGTGTTGGGCAGGAACAGATTGACGCTTTCCTTAAAACATTACGCAGAGGTAAGCAAAACATGGTTGTAGGGTACTCTGACTGAGGTGGTGAGAAAATGCTGTGCCAGAATGAGGAAGCATAGGTAGTTTAAACAATTGCATATGGCTGTAGGGTAGAATGGCATGGGACAGGCCCTTTGACCTTATAACCTGTTCTGAGATCAAACTAACTCTTCCCTCCTACATAGCCCTGCATTTTTCTGTTATCCATGTGCCTGTCTTAAGAGCTTCTTAAATATCCCTAATGTATTATTTGTTTTTGTTCTTGCTACTTCATTTTTGGTTTTGTAGGGGTTTTAGAAGTCTGAACAAAAGTGTGAATATGGAATAATTTATGTCTAACAGAGTTTGAAGATGCAAACTCCATGCTTAGTATTATTAAGTTATAATAATTTCTGAGGCAGGTTTCCATGTGCTGTGGTCATCTTTGCACAGAATAGGGAAGATTTAAGTATTTAGTTCACTCCATCCCTGCATCATTGAGGAGAAACAAATGAGGTTATCCCCTTGCATGTTAGATAGGTGTGGAAAGGCAAGGGCACTGATACACTTGGGGGGTGGGGAGGAATTGAGACTGATGCTTGGATGGTCTTTCTAATGACTTGATTCATTAGAAAGACCGTCCAAGCATCAGTGTCAATATTTGTTCGGAATTATTTACGAAATATACTTTCAAGATGAAAATACCTAGTTCTTTGGAGGGACTTCAATCGGCCCATTAATTTCTTAAACAGTTGATATATCCAAGTTATTATTTTCTTGATGGATTTCATCTTTTGTACCAGATTTTCCGCAAGAGCGTTGTCCTGTGGTGCTTGCACCACTGCTATATCCTGAAAAACGGGACATTCTGATGGATAGGATTCTGTCTGATTCGGGAGGGATAGTGAAGACAATGATGGACAGCTCACTAGCAGATTTTATGCAAGAAGTAGGCTACAGCTTTTGTACAAGGTATGTAAAAATGTACTTGTTACTGACTTTTGAGGAATTAATTCTAAATACTACAAGCATTGTTACAAGTTAGACCAGCCAGTTCTGCTTGGAAATTGAAGTATTTCCCTACGAGGTTGTTCATTGAAAGTGTTATTTTTTTGCTGTAGTTCCTTGTATGTTTGTGTCTTCTCCTAGAAAAATGCTTTCTCCTTTAAATATGAAGCCAGAATTATAGGATGTTAAAAATGAGCCACATTAATACTAGTGAGTAAACTAAAAAACAATCAGTTTTAAATTGTGATATATCTTGGAGTTGGAACTTTTTGAAAGTCTAGAGAGAAAAGATGAGGTACTTAGTAATTTCATTTAAGAAAATAAATAGTTAATGCAAACTGTAATTTGCCTGGTGTCATACAGCAGTTGGAACGCTTGTATGCCTGTTCTCAATGTAATCAGAGTTATAATACGAAGTGAAGTGGTACTTTATTTTGAAAGGAAACAGCAAAGCTATTTTCACCAGCGAGGGCTTCAAATTACATGTATTCAAAGCTATGAACAGCTTACAGTATTGTTTTCTTGAATTTAAAAACCTTAGATAATTGAAGAATAATGAAAAGAAGTTAGATTTTTTAATATTGGTGTATCAGGATATAAGTGATCAGCATGAAGCAATGATTCAAGGATAATCTTGTAATGATTCTTGAAGGGGAAGTAGGAAATTTTTGAAAGGTAAAACTTCAAAGCTAAATAAATAGATTTGAGCACTATTCCAGTGGGCTGATTATATTGTAAATTCCAATTTCACATTTTGTCCAAACATTTTACTTCCCTATTTAGCATATGGACCGTGGAAATGGCGAGCTGTCCAATCAACACAACTTTTGAATTTTTCCTCTGCAAAAGAAAAAAATAAAAATTTCTTGCTAAGAATGCAGACAAAATACCTGTGCACAAGGTTTTGCTGGTGCCACAAGTAACCTCTCATACTACCTGTCTGCTTCTCTCTTTCTCACTGTCAATAAAGTCACGAGTATGGCTGAGTGGTAAAGATGTGTTGCAAAGGTACAGTGGCGCTAGAAAGTTTGCAAACCCTTTAAAATTTTCTCTATTTCCAGATAAATATGACCTAAAATGTAATCAGATCTTCATACAAGTTCTAAAATTAGGTAAAGATAATAACCCAATTAAATAAATAACACAAAAAAATTAAACTTTATTTACTGAGAAAAATGAACCAATATTACATGCATTTGTTGGGGAAAAGATGTGAAGCTTTGCTTTCAGTAGCTGATGTGAACCCCCCCCCCCCCACCCCCATACAGCAGTAATTTCAGCCAAACATTTCTATGTCTGTTGATCACTCTTGCACATTGGCTTGGAGAAATTTTAGGCCATTCCACCTTACAAAACTGCTTCAACTCTCAGATGCTGCTGGGCTTTCTTGCAAGGACCGCTTGTTTCAGGTCACTTCACAACATTTCTATAGGATTAAGGTCAGGACTTTGGGTTGGCCGTTCCAAGACGTGAAATTTGATCATTCTTTGGTAGACTGTGTGTTTAGAGTCATTATCTTGCTGAATGACCCACTTTCTGTTGAGCTTCAGTTCATGGATGGATACACTGATATTCTCCTGTAGAGTTTGCTGGTACAATTCTGACTTCATAGCTCCATCAATGATAGTAAGCCACCTTGGTCTCGAGGCAGCAAAGCAGGCCCAAACCATGACTCTGCCACCACCATGTTTCACAGATGGAATGAAGTAATTATGATGGAACCCAGTGTTTGCTTTTTGCAAACATGCTTCTCATTTAAGCCAAAAAGTTCTAGTTTGGACTCATGGTCCACAGAACATTCTTCCAATAGCCTTCTGGCTTATACACATGGACTTTAGCAAAATTTGGAGAGGCAGCAATATTCTTCTTGAGGAGTAGTGGCTTTCTCCTTGTAATCCTGCCATGCAGACCATTGTTGTTCAGTGTTGCCCAGTGGTAGTCTCATGGACACTGACATTAACCAATGCAAGAGAGGTCAACCACTCCTGGGGAAAGTAACAATAGTGTTGAATTTGCTCCATTTGTACACCATCTGCCTGAATGTGGATTGGTGGAGACCAAGCTCTTTAGAAATGGTCTACACGCAGCGCTGCAATAACGGCACAGAGTCGGTGAGCTGCAGTTACAAAAGAGGTTTATTCAAACTTCGCGGCCTCGCTTTAAAGCCTTCCTGATCCCGCCCTCCCCGGGCGGGAATGCTGTATTCACAGTCCCGTCCCACGCGCGGGCTTTTCCCCTTGCTGGTGATGCAGGCTTGGCGCCCTCTTTGGGACCTAGCTCAATGCTGGCGCGCGCCGCTTTGTGAGCCGGTCGGTTTGAGTGCGCTGGGCAGTGGGTCACCACATTGTATCTTTTTCTAGCCAGGTGATCATCAACAACTTTTTTTGATGTCCTCAGAAATCTCCTTTGATCAAGGCATGGCACACTTCCAGAAATCTGTGTGTTGAAGATCAGGCTTTGATAGTGAAGACACAGGTTTATGTTCTTTAAATAAGGCAGGGCCTCCCACACTCACATTTGATTGTCATCCCATTGGTTGAAATGCCTGACTCTAATTTCCCCTTTAAATGAACTGATCATAGAGATTCACATCTTTTTACAACACATCATCTTTCTCGATAAATGAACAGGTACAAAGCTTTTGTGTTGATTTTTTAATTGGATTCTCTTTATTTAGTTTTAGGACTTGCATGAGGATCTGATCACATTTTAGGTCATATTTGTACAGAAATAGAGAAAATAGAGCGTCTGTTATTAAGGGCCTCCAGCACCCAGGGCATGCCCTTTTCTCACTGTTACCATCAGGCAGGAGATACTGATGCCTGAAGGCACACACTCAGTGATTCAGGAGCTGCTGCTTCCCCTCTGCCATCCGATTCCTAAATGGCAATGAACCTCACTTTTTAAAAAATATACAGTATTTCTGATCTTGTGTGTTTTAAAAAAAAAATCTATTCCTTACATGTAATTGATTTACTATTATTTTTAATTTTTTTCTCTGTTAGATAATGTATTGTGTTGATCTGCTGCTGATAATTTAACAAATTTCACGTCATGTGCTGGTGATGATAAATCTGATTAATTCTAAAGGGTTCGTAAATCTTTCTAGCACCACTGTATGCCACTTGAAATGGCCATAACTGGATTCACAGTGCTACATTATGGTTTGTAATACAGTAATTCATGCCACCTGTACTGAAAAGGCAGGATTCCGACTATGTGCATTTCATTCACGTGGTCTGATAATCATCTTTAGGAGGCCAAAAAGAGGACAGGTGATGACTCCATTAGAAGGTCTTTGAAAAGGTGCTGCACATGAGGCTGCTAAACAAGATAAGAACACATGGTATTAAGGAAAGATACTGGCATGGAGAGAAGTTTGGCTGACTATCAGTAAGCAAAACATGGGAATCAAGAGGGCCTTTTCTGTCTGGCTGGCAGTGAATAATGGTGTTCTACAGGGGTCAGTTTTGGAACCACGTTTATGTTACATTGAAATGATTTGGATGATGGAACTGATGGCTTTGTGATCAAGTTTGTGGACGATACAAAGGTAGGTGGAGGGGCAGGTAGTGTTGAGGAAGAAGGAGGCTGCAGAAGTAGACAGGTGATGAGAATGGGCAGAGAAGTGGCAAATGGATTACAGTGTTGGGAAGTGTGGGGTCATGCACTTTGGTGGAAGGTATAAAAGCAGAGACCATTTTCTAAATGGGGAGAAAGTTCTAAAATCTCCGGATGCAAGTGGACTTGGGAGTCTTCGTGCAGGATTGCCTAAAGCTTAATTTTCAGGTTGAATCAGTAGTGAGGCAGGCAAAAAAAATAGCTAGCACAAGAGGGCACAGTTTTAAGGTGCTTGGAAGTAGGCAAGGAGGGAATGTTGGGTAAGTTTTTAAACACAGAGTGGTGAGTGCATGGAATGGGCTGCCGGTGACAGTGGTGGAGGCAGATATGATAGGGTCTTTTAAAAGACTCCTAGATGGGTATATATGGAGCTTAGAAGAATAGAGGGCTATTGGTAACCATAGGTAATTTAGGGACATGTTTGGCACAGCTTTGTGGGCCAAGGGACTTGTATTGTGCTGTAGGTTTTCTATGTTTCGAAATGCAATGTTAGCATCCATTTAAAGAGCACTAGGAAATAAAAGCAAGGATGTAATGTTGAGGCTTTATAAGGTACTGGTGAGACCTCACAGAGTATTGTAAGCAGTTTTGGGGCCTATATTTTAAGAAAGGGTGTGCTGACATTGGAAAGGGTTCAGTGGAGGTTCACAAAAATGATTCTGGTATAAAAGGTTTATCATATGAGGAGCGATTGATACCTCTGGGTCTTTACTCACTGGAATTTTAGAAGGCTGGTGGGGGTGGTGGTGGAGATCTCATTGACACCTTTTGAATGTTGAAAGGCCTAGATAGAGTGGACATGGTGACGATGTTTCCTATACTGGGGAGTCTAGGACCAGAGGGCGCAGCATCAGAATACAGAAACATCCATTTAGAATGGAGATCAGGAATTTCTTTAGCCAAAGGGTGGTAAATCTGGAATTCATTGCCACAGATAGCTGTAAAGGCCAGGTCATCTGATGTATTTAATGTAAAGATTGATAGGTTCTTGATAGGATGGAGTGTGAAACATTACAGGGAAAAGGCAGGAGAATGGTGTTGAGAAGGAAGTGGATCAGCTATGATGAAATGGCAAAGCAGACTCATTGGGCTGAATGGCCTAATTTGCTCCTGTGTCTTATTGTCTTATGGTAAATCTATCCATCCATTTTCCATTCAGCATTTCAGGGCAAATGATTCACCACAAGATCAATATTATGCAAATAAAGTAAAACTGAATTGTCATTTCCTCCCCCTGCAAGGTATGATACTGCAGATTATAGAGATAGCTTGTGGTTGATATGGGTGTTTTGTAACCTACTATCATGATTGGGGTGCTGTAAATTGAACTAAATCTCTGATCTGCAGAAAAATTCAAGTAAAGTCAATTACCTTTTATTGTCATTTCAACCATAACTGCTGGTACAGTACACAGTAAAAACGAAACAATGTTCCTCCAGGATCATGGTGCTGCATGAAACAACACAAAACTACATTAAACTTTAGACCTACATGGAACTACATAAAGTGCGCAAAACAGTGCAGGACGGTACAATAATTAATAGACAAGACAACTGGCACAGTAAAGGGCAAATTACAATATAATAAGTAATGTAAATGTAAACAATGTTTTAGCAGGAATTGAGAAAGAAGTGACCAAAAATTGCCAAGGGAATGGAGTGGTGTTCAGTTGAGTGTGTGTGTGTATATAAAAAAGTTGCTGTCAGACTGGACTCTGGGAATTGAGTCTAATGGCTTTGGGGAAGAAACTGTTACACAGTCTTGTCATGAGAGCCCAAATGCTTCGGTACCTTTTGCCAGATGGCAGGAGGGAGAAGAATTTGTATGAGGGGTGCGTGGGGTCCTTCACAATGCTGTTAGCTTTGCAGATGCAGTGTGTGGTGTAAATGTCTGTAATGGCGGGAAGAGCGACCCCAATGATCCCTTCAGCTGATCTCACTATCCGCTGCAGGGTCTTATGATCCGAGACAGTGCAATTTACGAACCAGGCAGTAATGTAGCTGCTCAGGATACTCTCGATACATCCTCTGTAGAATGTGATGAGGATGGGTGGTGGGGGATGGACTTTTCTCAGCCTTTGCAGGAAATAGAGATGCTGCTGGGCTTTCTTGCCTATGGAGCTGGTGTTGGAGGGACCAGGTGAGATTCTCTGCCATGTGAGCACCAAGAAATCTGGTGCTTTTAACTATCCCTACAGAGGAGCTGTCGATGTTCAGCAGAGAGTGGTCACTCCATGCTCTGCTGAATTCAACAACCATCTTTTTTTGTTTTGTTTACATTCAGGTACAGGTTGTTGGCTTTGCACCAGTCCATTAGCCACTGTACCTCTTCTCTGTAAGCTGACTCGTCGTTCTTGCTGATGAGACCCATCACGGTTGTGTCATCGGCGAACTTGATGATGTGATTGGAGCTGTGTATTGCTGCACAGATGTGAGTCAGCAGAGTGAACAGCAGTGGACTGAGCACACAGCCCTGGGGGCCCCCTGATCTCATTGTGATGGTGTTGGAGATGCTGCTCCCTATCTGGACTGACTGAGGTCTCCCAGTCAGAAAGTCTAGAATTCAGTTGCAGAGGGAGGTGTTCAGGCCCAGCAGTTTCAGCTTTCCAATTAGGTGCTGTCTCTTTTGTTTAGGTGGGTTAGGGTCAGGTGGAGGGTAGTGGCGATGGCATCACCTGTTCAGCGATTGGGACGATACACGAACTGCAGGGGGGTCCAGTGAGGGGGGGCAGCAGAGTCTTGATGTGCCTCATGACGAGCCTCTCAAAGCTCTTCATGATGATGGATGTTAGTGCAATGGGACAGTAGTCGTTGAGGCAAGACACTGAAGACTTCTTCAGCACAGGGACAATGGTGGTGTCCTTGAAGCACGCTGGAACGATGGCGCTGCTCGGAGATGTTGAAGATGTCAGTGAGAGCATCTGCTCGCTGGGCTGCACATCCTCTGAGCACTCTGCCAGGAATATTGTCTGGTCCAGCAGCCTTCCGTGTGTTAATCCTGCATAGAGTTTTCCTCACATCAGCCATGGTAAGACACAGCACCTGGTCATTGGGAGGAGGGGTGGACTTCCTCGCTACCACGTCATTTTCTGCCTCAAAGTGAGTGTAGAAGTTGTTCAGTGCACCTGGGAGGGAGGCATCACCAGTACAGGCAGGTGATATTGTCTTGTAGTTGATGTCCTGAGTGCCCTTCCACATTCTCTGTTGTCCTGGAAGGAAATACTTGGATTCACTAAATGTGTGCACGCTTTGCCTCTCTGATGGCCTGGGACAGTTTGGCCCTTGCTGCTGTTAGGGTTGCCTTGTCGCCTGCTCTGAAGGCAGAGTCTTGGGTTCTCAGCAGTGCACGGACCTCCGTGGTCATCCATGGCTTCTGGTTGGAGTGTGTAGTGATGGTCTTGGACACAGTGATGTCATTGATACACTTGCTGATGTAGCTAGTCACTGATGCCGTGGACTCCTCTCTAAGTTGGTAGAGTCGCCATCAGTTGCAGCCTCCCTGAACATGTGCCAGTCAGTGTGCTCAAAGCAGTCTTGAACAGCAGAGATGGCTCCTGCTGTCCAGGTTTTCACTTGCTTCAGAACTGCTCCAGAGTGTCTGACGAGTGGTCTGTATGCTGGAATTAGCATAACAGAGATGTGGTCTGAGTGACTGAGGTGGGGCTGGGGTTCCACCTGATGCGCGTTGGGGATGTTTGTAGAAACAAGATCCAACGCGTTCGCCCCTCTCGTTGCAAAGTCCACATGCTGTTGGAATTTGGGGAGCACTGACTTGAGATTTGCATGGTTGAAATCTCCAGGGTGTGCATTCTGCAGTTTGCTAATAGCCCCATACAGTTCACAGCATTAGCCTCAGCATTAGCGCTGGGGGGTATGTACACACTGACTATAAGGACAGTAGTGAATTCTCATAAATAAAATGGTCTGCATTGAACAGTCACAAACTCCACTAGCGATGAGCAGTAACTAGTGTTCTCGTTAGTTGAGTAACTTTTACTTGATTGTGTGCAGCTAAAGAGCGTCTAACCTTCTTCCCTTCATAGTATTCCAAATTAAATTTTTTCTTTCTAGAGTGAGGGGGGTATTGGTACTCTACAAAGATGTCATTGACAATCAAAGGTATCCCAATGGGAATTGCAACTTTGCTTCTAACTTTTTGAATGTAGACCAATACTTTAAGAAAAAAGTTACATTTTGGAGAACTTCACTATCTGAATGTTAACTACTTTTGCAGTGCCGAAGAATGCCGTCAAATCATTTTGCAGTTTGGGGTTCGGGAAGTGACAGCTTCTCAGGTTGCCAGGGTACTGGGAATGATGGCTCGGACACATTCAGGCCTGAGTGATGGCATTTCCTTACAGGTAAGCATAATTCTGGCAAATATATAGAACATGCAAATATGCCAAAACTTGAAGTTGTGCTGTTAAACTAAGATCAGTTTCAATATGGTGTGCCTTTGTTTTTGTACTTAATGCTCATTGCTGCTCTTCCACTCTGTGTGCAGTCTGTTGTCTCAGTTTTGTGATTTTGGTTAAAATTCCCAGCTGGGAGCAATGTTGCTGCAATAATGTACCATAGAGCTACGGCTCTGATGTGAACAAGTAAATTTATTGTATATTTTTTGCTTTTATTTTGGAGCACCTGCATACTGTACATGCCTCTGCATCAGTTTCCACAGATGCTCTATGACCTGCTGAGTTCTTCCAGCTTCCTTTCTATTGCTGGAAGTTTCCCCAATTGTTCAATAGTGGTGTATCAAAGAATTACAATATTTGGTGTTCTTATAGTTGTCCATTATCAGTCTACTTAATGAAGTAATTGATTTCAATTTCCAATTCAGAAGTGCTTTCTGTGCTCTTCAGACAGATTGGCTAGCCTATAAAAAGTCCTTTCACCAATTTGGTGGTTCCTTTAGTAGATGGAAACAGAAAATGGAAAAGACAGATATCTGGAACCTGCACTAAAATAAAACCAACAAATGCTGGAAGTGCTCAACAGGTCAGGCTGCATCTGAAACATTAACTTTGTTATCCCACAGTTGGGGATAGACCTGCTAACTATTTCCAGTAATTTCTATTATTGAGCACAATTGTACCCAAACTGCTGTACTGCATGCTTGCTCACTCACAGGTTATTTTGCTGCTAAGGTAGTAAAATTCTTGAAGCCTAAATTTGTGGAGTGTTAAACAGAACAACAGAATTGGAAAGCTTGTTATATTTCCTAAAGTTACTGTCTGAATAATAGCAGGCCACTACCAATGCCTCTGCATTCATGTCCTTCAGTAAATCTGCTTTGGCATTAACACAGTTACAAACTATTCTTAAGTGATAGCAAGTTTCTACTTTGATTTTCACAACATGAAATTCCAACAACTTGTGTCTTGCTGCTTTCTACATAGTGACAATGAACAATTGCAGAGAAAGTGAAGTTAATTTTGATGGTGTTGCTTTAAGATGTGATGCTCTTTAGTTCCTTTCCATACTTTACTCATGCCTGACAACATAGCTGGGTCTTCCATTTCCATTACATAAAGCTTTTTAAAAATTCTAATATGATAATTGGAATTACTAAGTATGCCCACATGAAGATGAATCTCAGGATTGTATATTGTGACATAGTTACTTTGATAATAAATTTACTTTTGAAGGCAGCACCCATAGCACTTAGTATAATTTATGTGCTGTGATTATAGAGAGAAGCCTAAATGTGCAAACTCTTGACTTTTAGATGTGATCCAAGCTGATTGAACTATTAGCTGTATTGACAAGATAAAGTTTTAAGACAGAATAAAAATGCTCAGCAATATGCATTTTAGTTGATACAGCTAAATTGGTAAATCATGTAGGTTTTGTAATGAAGGGAACAGGCAAGTTTATCGCTTATGTTTTTCATTAATCATTGAACATTCTACCTTTGTTGACAGTCTATCTCAGCCCCCGGAAGTGGAATATGGAGTGATGGGAAGGATAAAACTGACTCTGCACAGGCTCATACTTGGAATGTAGAAATATTTATTGATGTTGTGAAGGAAGTGGTAAGTAAACACCTGAAAATACATTAGTGAAAATACTTACTTTATGTGCTGTTTGGATTAAAGTACTCTTTTGTCATTGGGTTAAATACTGATGCAGGTGATGTGGGGAAAATTTAGGCTTTGTTAGTTCACAAAAAGGATGCTTAAATTATTAGATATTCTGACCATCAAAATTCAACTTCAATATTATATCTCATTTTGTGCCATTAATAAGGCTTGATATAACATTCTAAAATGTGAAATGTTGCTTCCAGCTAGCAGTCCAATTCCAAATGTATAAAAGGTGTTTTCTTTTTCACTAGCTCTCTGTTAAAAGAATTTTAATCAAATGTAGTCATTTTGCTACATTACTTTTAGCAAATTCAGTTGAATGGTTCCTCTGTTCTAATCTATACTTCTATTTACTTTGGCTGAGTGACCAGAAATGGCATCATCACTTAATCTCCTAACTGAGTGTGCCAGCTTAAATGACCAAGTAGAGTTGCTTTAAGATCTATCTCTGTCTGAAATTTTGTTAGGGATGATGATGCATGCTGGCTTTGCCAGAGATATCTATATCTCATTAATAGATTTTCAAGAAGTGATTTTAGATCCTTTAACAACACAATATTTTCAGTGGTTTTGACAGGTGATAGGTTTTGCTTCCTGACAAATGAGCTTGAACAAAAATGTTCTGTTCTTTTACTAAAAAGCCATATGTGAAATTAACTGCAACTAGTTGAGCATGGAGACAAGATACAGCTGTTTCTCGTTGTAGAAAAGTGATTACAAATTAATCAGTAGTTACAGGTTGATTCCGGGGATGAGTTTGGGTGTTAGTAGAAAGTTATTCTTTCAGGCAGTACGAAAACAGGACCTATACCCCAAAAGAATGTGAGCACACAGAATACTTACGGGGTTGAGAGGATAAATACAGGGATAAACTAGGATCACAGTCTCAAGATAAGCTGTACAGGAAATTTAAAAAGCAAACACGAGGAAATCTGCAGATGCTGGAAATTCAAACAAGAACACAGCAGGCCAGGCAGCATCTATAGGAGAAGCACTGTCGACGTTTCGGGCCGAGACCCTTCGTCAGGGCTAACCGAAAGGGAAGGATAGTAAGAGATTTGAAAGTAGTGGGGGGAGGGGGAAATGCGAAATGATAGGAGAAGACCGGAGGGGGTGGGATGAAGCTAAGAGCTGGAAAGGTGATTGGTGAAAGTGATACTGAGCTGGAGAAGGGAAAGAATCATGGGACGGGAGGCCTCGGGAGAAAGAAAGGGGGAGGGGGAGCACCAGAGGGAGTTGGAGAACAGGCAAACAACTAAATATGTCAGGGATGGAGTAAGAAGGGGAGGAGGGGCATTAACGGAAGTTAGAGAAGTCAATGTTCATGCCATCAGGTTGGAGGCTACCCAACCGGTATATAAGGTGTTGTTCCTCCAACCTGAGTTTGGATTCATTTTGACAGTAAAGGAGGCCATAGATAGACATATATATATATATATAGATTTTATATATTGGTGAGACCCGATGCAGACTGGGAGACTGTTTCGCTGAACACCTACGCTCGGTCCGCCAGAAAAAGTAGGATCTCCCAGTGGCCACACATTTTAATTCCACATCCCATTCCCATTCTGATATGTCTATTCATGGCCTCCTCTATTGTCAAAATGAATCCAAACTCAGGTTGGAGGAACAACACCTTGTATACCAGCTGGGTAACCTCCAACCTGATGGCATGAACATTGACTTCTCTAACTTCCATTAATGCCCCTCCTCCCCTTCTTACTCCATCCCTGACATATTTAGTTGTTTGCCTGTTCTCCATCTCCCTCTGGTGTTACCCCCCCCCCCCCTTCCTTTCTTCCTCCTGAGCCCTCCCGTCCCATGTTCCTTTCCCTTCTCTAGCTTGGTATCACTTTCACCAATCACCTTTCCAGCTCTTAGCTTCATCCCACCCCCTCCGGTCTTCTCCTATCATTTCGCATTTTCCCCCTCCCCCCACTACTTTCAAATCTCTTACTATCTTTCCTTTTGGCTAGTCCAGACGAAGGGTCTCGGCCCGAAACGTCGACAGTGCTACTCCTATAGATGCTGCCTGACCTGCTGTGTTCTACCAGCATTTTGTGTATACAGGAAATTTGTTCTCTTAAAGACCACAAGACATAGAAGCATCTAGTCTGTTCTGCCATTTCATCATGGCTGATCCAATTTTCTTCTCAGCCCCATTCTCCTGGCTTCCCTTCATATCCCTTCATGCTCTGATCCATCAAGAATCTATCAAACTCTGCCTTAAATAGACATAAAGACATGGCCTCCACAGCTGCCTGTGGCAAAGAATTCCACAGATTCAGCACCTTGTAGCTAAAGAAATTCCTCCTCATCTCTATTCTAAAAGGATGCACCTCTATTTCTGAGGCTGTGTTCTCTGATCTTAGTCCCACCGTGGGAAACAATCTTTCCACATCCACGCTTTCAAAGCCTTTCACCATTTGATAGGTGAAAAAATAGACAGTAGGTGCAGGAGTAGGCCCTTTGGCCCTCCTAGCCAGCACCGCCATTCACTGTGATCATGGCTGATCATCCACAATCAGTACCCTGTTCCTGCCTTCTCCCCATATCCCTTGACTCCAAGAGCTCTATCTAACTTTCTTGAAAGCATCCACAGAATTGGCCTCCACTGCCTTCTGAGGCAGAGCATTCCATAGATCCACAACTCTCTGGGTGAAAAAGATTTTCTTGAACTCCGTTCTAAATGGCCTACCCCTTATTCTTAAATTGTAGCCTCTGGTTCTGGACTCCCCCAACATCGGGAACATGTTTCCTGCCTCTAGTGTGTCCAATCCCTTAATAATCTTATATGTGTGAAGAGGGTTTCTTCTTTTTTGTTAACTAGCAGGAATGCTAATTTACTGATAACGAGAATGGTATTCCTTTGTAAACCAAATGGGGATTAATGTTCTTTCTTCTGAGTCTGTAAACTTTTGTTGACGGGCTTTTGGGCAGATCGGCGCGAGGGGGTCGAGAGAGAGGACGCAATGCTCTAAGCTGGGCGAGGATCGGACCCCAAAGGGGGGGTCTGAGGCCGGGAGATTCTCCGAGGGGGGGGGGGGGGATGAAGCTAGATGTGCTTGGTTGACCACTCGGAGGGTCCTGAGCTGTGAGTCGAGGAGTTCGGAGGGGATCGAATGGTGGCCAGAAGACTTCAGTAATTGAGCTCCAACGGTTGTGCACGAAGTGGTTTGGACTTTGATAAGTTTGGCGCCTTTTCTTTAATTTTCTCTTCATATATACTGTATCGTTATTAATCACTTAGTTATAGTAACCTTTATAAATTGTACTCATTTAATCGCATATAGTGTACTGTCTGTTTTTGGGCGAGGCGGGGACATCACACAGCATCCACACCAGCTGATTACCCAGTTTGGCGGGGCCGAAGGCTGCTCCCCCTAGACGAGAACGAGCTGAGCGAGCCTGAGGTGACCCAGGGAGTTACATATGTTTCAATCAGATCCCCTCTCATCCTCCTAAATTCTAGTGTATACAAGCCCAGTCACTCCAATCTCTCAACATATGATAGTCCCGCCATCCTGGGAATCAACCTCGTGAACCTACTCTGCACTCCCTCAGTAGCAAGAATGTCCTTCCTCAAATTTGGAGACCAAAACTGAACACAGTACTCCAGGTGTGGTCACGCCAGGGCCCTGTACAACTGCAGAAGGACCTCTTTGCTCCTATACTCAACTCCCCTTGTTATGAAGGGCAACGTGCCATTAGCTTTCTTCACTGCCTGCTGGACCTGCATGCTTACTTTGAGTGACTGATGAACAAGGACACCTAGATCTCGTTGTACTTACCCTTTTCCTAACTGAACACTATTTAGATAGTAATCTGCCTTCCTGTTCTTGCCACCAAAGTGGATAACCTCACAGTTATCCACATTAAACTGCATCTGCCATGCATCTGCCCACTCACCCAACCCGTCCAAGTCGCCCTGCATTCTCCTAACATCCTCCTCATATTTTACACTGCCACCCAGCTTTGTGTCATCTGCAAATTTTATAATGTTATTTTTAATCCCTTCATCTGAATCATTAATGTATATTGTAAATAGGTGCAGTCCCAGCACCGAGCCTTGCGGTAGTCCACTAGTCACTGCCTGCCATTCTGAAAAGGACCAGTTAATCCCTACTCGTTGTTTCCTGTTTGCCAACCGATTTTCTATCCATGTTAGTATCCTACCCCAATACCACGTGCTAAAGGATAGTGAATTTTGTAATTCTCTATTTAAGAGGAGCTTGGGGTTTAGTTATTTATGGAACGTGGTGACTTTTTTTTTGATATTAAAGAATCAAAGGATTTGGATTTATAATAGGAAAGTCACTCTGAGGCAAAGGATCATCTATGATCTTAGTGTGAGCAGACCCATGGCCTAAATGGCCAATTCTTTTGTCCCCATGCTTTCTAACTGGGTTAATGCACCTTAACCCAGATCTCAAGTTAATAACATTTATAAATATTGTAAACGTCTGACCCAGGTAACTTGCTTCATTGTCATCAAGGATTAGAATTTCAGAGTGCTGATTTAATCAGTCAAACCAATGCTTATTCATGCAGTAAACATGTATGAATTTAAGCATGGTATAATTTGTTATTCAGTTATCCAGTAATGTTTTTTGTGCTAAAAATAGACTTGCCATAAGACCATACATGAAAGCAAAATTTAGGCAATTTAGCCCAGTGAGTCTGCTCCATCATTTCATCATGGCTGCTCCATTTCCTCTCAACCTCAATCCCCTGCCATCCTCCGCCTTAAATACACCCAATGACCTGGCCTCCATGGTGGCCTGTGGCAACGAATTCCATAGGTTCACCACCCTCTGGCTAAAGAATTTCCTCCTCATCTCTATTTTAAGTAGAAGTCCTGCTATTCTGAGGCTGTGCCCTCTGGTCTTAGACGACTCTGCCATAGGACACATCCTTTCCACGTCCACTTACTATATGTCTTTCAACATTCGATAGGTTTTAGTTAGAGTGCACTCATTCTTCTAAATTCTAACAAGCAAAGGCCCAGAGCAGTCAATCACTCTTCGTACAATAAGCCTTTCATTCTTGGAATCATTTTTAACCTCCTCTTAACCTTGAGGGAATTCTGCATGAGGACTTGCCATAAATCTGGTTACTGCAAAATGCAGTAAGTTCTTTTTACAGTATTGCTGAATGTGCAATAGCTTGCCATAGAACTAATAATGAAATAAGATATTTTAATTTATTTTTCACTTTTAAGTGACACCACACCATGGCTCATAAGTGTAAATCTTGCTCCAGGTAGAAAAATAAATTGTATTGTATTGCTGACAATTGCATGTGCTAAATGTTATCAAAGTGTGTAATACCAATCATTTGTTATAAAATGCAGTCTCTGGATCTGACAGAAAATGGCAGTCATGCACATCAGAAGTAAACAGTGTGATAAATAGGCAGTTAATTTGTGAGTGTTAACCAGTAACAGTCTGGGTAACATGTCCTGGAAGTAGGTAAGAAATGAAGGCTCTGACATTCCAGCTATGTGTGTTGTTATTGCAGCACTGATACCTACCTATTAATTTAGGTAGTGATTGATGCATTCTGGTGAGGCATTTGTTGTTTTACTGCTTACTGAGAAATTTCAATAGGCTCTTACAGCACCAGTAATACTTCCATTGAAGTATGGGACTGGAACATCTGATCCATTGTTTTTTTTGCATTCACAGTCATTGCTACTTCGGTCTACTGAGCTCAGGCTACGTGTATTGATGACCTCATACCTTCTAAAACCTTGTTGGGCAATGCCTAGTACTGGAATCTCCTTTTATTTTAAATTACCACTTTCCTGATGAGTTCTGCTATAAATCTTATGAATGCAGAAAAAACTTTTGGATGCTGCTTTAGAAATACTGCTGCAATAACTCTACAGTGATGCATGCAACTGTTGAGCATACACAATGCTCCAAATATAATTGTCTCGAACCTTTAAGTCATAGTAAATTTATCAGAGATTTGGCTAACCATTTCTCCTAATCCATGCTGTAGAAACCCTTCCTATCCCTGCAATTCATTGTGATCTGCTTTTGATCACTCCTGTCCACCCTACAGTAAACAAAATATTTAAAACCATGTATGCAGGTACTGTGGTAAGGTCCATAAGGCATAGGAACAGAACCAGGCCATTCAGCCCATCAAGTCTGCACCATTCCATCATGGTTGATCCTGGTTTCCACTCAACCCCATACACCTGCCTTCTTGCCATATCCATTGATGCCCTGACCTCCACCACAGTCTTTGGCAAAACATTCCACAGATTCGCTACTCTCTTGCTAAATTAATGCCTCCTTACCTGTGTTCTAAAAGGTCGCCCCTCAATTTTGAGTCTGTGCCCTCTAATTCTGGATACCCCACCATAGGAAACATCCTCTCCACACCCACCCTATGTAGTCCATGCAGTGCTCACTCTGTATTTTTCATAGTTCCTGCACTTGCTATTTAGATCTTCTGACTGGATATGTTTAATCATTATATCCAATTTTATCTTTAAATCTACAAAAAATAAGGTAAACTACTTTGATGGTATAAGACTTTTCCTATCTGATTTTCCCTGTTTTTTTGTATCTCGTGAGGTAATAAAATCACCCTTAATCTCTCTTAGCCAAAGTGAAGCTCTGTTTGAAGCACGCAGCCATTAATTGGGTATGAGTGAAAACCTTTTTGCATTTCCCATCTTCACCCTATATAAATCCTGATGGCCTTTGGCAAAATATGTTTCAGTAATTTACAATTTTGCGTCAGCATGAAGCAATCCTTTTTTTTGCCTTGAAGTATTATGCTGTGAAAGTCAGAAGAAAGTATGAAATGCATTATTTTCTTGTCCAAGGTATGACAATTTGTTAGGCTTATTGTTTAAGTTAATATAGAACATAGAATAGTACAGTACAGCACAGTACAGGCCTTTCGGCCCATAATGTTGTGCCGACCGTTAAACCCTCCCTTCCATATATTCCCCCCACCTTAAATTTCTCCATATACCTGTCTCGTTGTCGCTTAAATTTCACTAGTGTACCTGCCTCCACCACTGACTCAGGCTGTGCATTCCACGCACCAACTACTCTCTGAGTAAAAAAAACCTTTCTCCCAACAGCCCCCTTGAATTTCCAAATATGTTAACTATTGTAACATACTTGTCTATGCCCAACTCTCCCAATCCTACCAAACCAAAGATCCCATAGAGATCCAAATAGAGGCCTACTTTACACAGTGGGACTGCTTTGCCATGCACCTTTGATTCATCTACCACAAAAGGAGGGAATTCCTGGTTGCCATCCATTTTAATTCCATTTCCCATTCCAAATTTGACATGTTGGTCCATGGTCTCCTATACTGCCATGATGAGGCCACGTTCGGGTTGGAAGAGGAACACTTCATATTTCATTTGGATGGCCTCCAATGTGATGGCATGAATATCAATTTCTCTAACTTTTGTTAATTTCTCCTCCCTCCCTCCTTTTTCAATCCTCAATCTGGTTTCCCCTCTCACCTCTTCTCCACTGCCCATCAGCTACCCCTGGTCCCCCTCCTCCTTCCCTTTCTGCCATGGTCCACTTTCCCTTCTTATCAGTCCTCTTATCGCCTTGCAGCTTCTCACTTTGTCCTTCCTCCCCCACCCACAACCTTACCCTGACCTGATTTCACCTTTCATCTACTATCTTGTACTCCTTCCACTTTCCCCACCTTATTCTAGCTTCCTTCCCCTTCGTTTCCAGTCCTGATGAAGGGTCTCATCCTGAATTATTGACTGTTTATCCCTCTCCGTTGATGTTGCCTGACCTGCTAAGTTCTTCCAGTGCTTTGTGTATATTGCTTAAGGTTTTCAGTATCTTCGGAATCTCATGTTTATAGAGATCCTGTTCCTTCCTAGGCACTTTTGGATATTCTGAAACATTGTGCTAGAACTGAAGTTTTTGCTGCTGCAGAAGCCTAATAATGTCTAGGCTGGGAGATTCCAATGGATGATTAGAAGGTTGCTAATCATCTTGACAAGCATTGATTTTGCCTGGGTAGATACCCTTTCACCTGGAAAGAGCATAAAAGTGTACTGTTTATGGTCACTCAGTGTTAGGACATTTTTTCCTAGGGAGTAGGTGTAAAGATCAAGTATAGGGCAAGAGAAAAAGGTAGTTTTGCTAGCCATGTTTTCGACCATCAGTTCACTGATACTTTATTTCAGAGTTCACTTTGACACCTCTTATTTCTAGGAAATTTAAGGAAAATACGCAGCATTTACAGTTATTACCAGATGTTTAAAGGTTTTAATACAGGACAATAACAAGTTGGTTCAAATTTGAAGGCAGATAAAATTCTTGAAGTTTTATCATTTGTGTCTAGAATGAGGAATATGTTGATATGATGCATGTCAAAAATCTTAGGTTTAATGCTCTCTCATGATTTATTATGACTTTCAGCTGTTCTATTAAATATTGTGCTTCGTGTTGTTTTTAAAACTGGTTTTAGCAGCTAGGTCTTGTTATTATGGAATACAAGTGTTGCTAGCAAGGTCAACATTTATCCCAAATAATAGAATTAAAGCACAGGAGCCAATTATTTAGCACATGAATTCATGACTGGTTTGTGTGTGATTGTATAAGACTTCTTCGAACTATAGAGGGGTGTTCTTGGGTTCCAGTGGTTTCTGTGAGTTCAGAGGTAATTGTAGTGCTGGACTTCCTCCGATTTAGAAGGGGCATCAGTTTGATGTATCTCTCGTCTGCTTCACTCAGTTTCTGTGGCTGAGTTTCTGGTCCTCAACCTTGCCTGTTTTTTTTTGTGCTTCTTCAAAACAGCTTGGGCAGCACATCTTGAAACTCCTGTCTGCTGTGAAATTTTTGCTTGGGAGAGACCTTGCTGATCCAGGATGACCATCTTGTGTCTTGTTGCTATGCTAACTCTTACCATCGTGCAAGAATTGGTGATTCGAAGATTAAATTGTCACGTCTGTCATACTCTCATTTTGTAGTTTGATTGTTCTTCATCCATTTTGATTCATGCTGCACCCATTTCTGTTTCAGTTAATCACTTTAGTTCATTCATCACATGATGTCATTGGTCATTAGCACCTGTTTATTATATTTGTTTAATCATGAACTGGGCTAGATACTTACAAAGTAATGAAGTTTTTATTTGAAAAGCCTGTTGCTTATATATTACCTAAATAAAATACAAAAAAATTGCTCTTTTCTACTGACACACAAATGCAGAAGAGGAGAAGTAAACATATAAAACAAAATTTATATTTTAAACAATCTAGGATGCCTAAGACTTGTGCACAATATTGTATATATTCATACAGCTACTCCATCTCTAAAAACCTGAATATTTTCGCCTTCAAAATCTTACCAGCTCATTTTTCATCTGTTGGCAATCTGTTCTTGCAACTTGCCTGCCTGTAATTCCTTGAAGTCTGACCCTGCCTACTTCACAGTTTGGTACACCTTCAAATTTTATACTATCTGCAAATTTGAAAGACTGTACCTCTACCCTCAAGTGCAAGGTACAAAGGAAACCAGTGATGTTAAAGCCCTACCCTGAGAAATACAGCTGTTCACATCCCTCCAGGTGAAAATCATAATTTTGCTACTATCTGTTTCCTGTAATGTAGCTCTTTGAAGCATCCTCAACACCTACTTTGTCCTTTATCAAGTGGAATTTGCAAGTTCCGGGCATTGGTGTTTTCATACCAGATTGTGATACAGCCAGTTGATATACTGTCTACTACACATCATCAGCACCTTTGATTCAGCCTGTGATAGTGGTGTAGTCAGCAAACATAAATATGGCATTGGAGCTGTTCTCTTCCATAGGTATAATGAGGGTAGGGCAGGGGCTAAGCATGTAGTGTTGTGGTGTACCTGTGCTGTCGAGGAGATGTTGTTGCCAATCCAAACTGACTCGGGTCTGCAAGAGAGAAAATAGAGGATCCAATTGCACAAGGAGGTATTGAGACCAAAGTCCAAGAGCTTATTGATTAGTTTTGAGAGGATTATAGTATTGAATGCCATGTAATTCATAGAGAGCATCCTGATGTATGCATCTTTGTTGTCCAGGGTTAAGTGAAGAGCCAATGAGATGGCATCTGCTGTGGACCTGTTGCTCTGGTAGGAAAATTGGAGCAGATCTAAATCACTTCTCAGGCAGGAGCTGATATGTTTCATCACCTACCTCTCAAAACACTTCATCACTGTGGATGTAAGTGCAACTGGACGATAGTGACCACATTCTTCTTGGGCACCGGTATAATTGAAGCCTGCTTGAAGCAGGTGGGTACCTCAGACTGCCGAAGCGAGAGGTTAAAATCTCAGTGAACAGTCCAGCTAGTTGATCAACACAGGTCTTTAGTACTTGGCCAGGTACTCCAATGTAGTCATACCTAAAAACTTCCCTTGTTCTGGTTGCAGCTTTTTTGCAGTTATTTTCTCCCTGTCAGTGCCTTTGTTGCTCCTTCTGCCACCATTAAATTCATTTAAACCTCTCTCCACCCCTTCCTTCACAGCTCCAGTGAAACTCCTTCGAATGTTGGCCCCCTACTGTTTCCTAGGAATCGAAAGCCTTCCTTTGCATAACAGACATGTAATTTTATGTATTTCATTTTTATATTGACTGTTACAATCCACAGGGGAACAATCCAGATATTGCTATATTTGAGATCCTGTTTATTGCTCTTTTCATTCCCCAAAGCCTGACTGCAGGGTATCATCCCCCTTTCTACCTATGTCTAATCAGTGGTGGAGGTAAAATACTATCCTTGAGCCCTAACTCTGCAACCACAGGCCCACCTCCATTATCAAGAGAATCTCCAATAACTATTGCTTTCTTGACTTTTCATTCCTCTCTTTCTATATTTGGTGCAGTAATTTTACTAATGGGTGTACACTTCAGGGGAAGTCTCCTTACCCTCATCTGCATTCAGAACTTCATACTTGTTTAAAAGTGTTAGGGTTGGGTAGGATGGGTGGCTGGGTTGGTCATCTGAACTGTCTTCTGTTCCTTTCATTTGTACCTTTCTGCCTATACTCTATTGAACTGTGGAATCACCACCTGTGACAGCTGTCCTGGAAAATGCAGTCTCACAAGTAGACAATGGCAGTATCATTGGGTATATTTAAAACAGAGTTTGACAGGTACTTAATTAGTCAGGGTGTCAAACGTTATGGGGTGAAGACAGGAGAGTGGGGTTGAAAGGGAAAATAAATCAGCAATGATTGAATGGCGGAGCTGGCCTGATGAGCCAAATAGCCTAATTCTGTTCCTGTGTCTTGTAGTCTTTATGGTTATCGGCAGCTGTTCAAGTTCAGGCCTTGTGCTGAAGCTTGAGCTCTGTACAAGTCTTGCGCTTGTTAACCAGGTGTTCCCACATGGCACAGGATAGATATTCCAAGGGACTGAGGCACAGTGACAGTGTTACTGTTAGATTGCTTATTCTTTTAATTCTTGGGATCTTTGAATCAAAATCCTTGATTGAAATAGAGAGATAAAACCACCAATGCTTACACTTAGCTGTGAAGCTTCATTTGCTGCAAGGCTTCATTTGTTGCATTCCTTATAAATTTGCAGAGGGACCGCTCCCCCTCCCACCTCTTTTTAAATATGCTGGAAATTATTTTAAACTCCATACATCACTATCTGCCTTTAAGATGGTCCCATTCAGAAATGTCAATCCATGGCCTCCTCCACTGTTCCGATGAGGTCACATGCAGGGTGGAGGAATAACACCATGTATTCCATCGGGGTAACCTTCAACCTGATGGCATAAACAACGATTTCTTGAATTTGTGGTAATTCCCTTCTCCTCTTCTCCCCCCCCTTCCACCATTCCCATTTTGCCCTCTCACATTATCTCCTTGCCTGCCCATAGTCTCCCTCTGGTGCTTCTTTCCCTTTTTCTTTCTTCCATGGCCTTCTGTTCTCTCTAATCAGACTCCCCTTCTGCACCCTGTATCTCTTCTACCAGTCTACTTCCCAACTCTACCTTATCCCTTCCCACCTGTCTCGGATTCACCTGTCACCTTGTGTTTCTCTCTCCCCTCCCCCACCTTTTAAATCTACTGCTCATCTTTTTTCTCTCTCCAGTCCTGCTGAAGGGATTCAGCCTGAAATGTTGATTGTACTTTTTTCCATAGATGCTGCCTGACCTGCTGTTCCTCTAACATTTTGTGTGTTATCATCCTTTTATTCTTGGCTTGCTCTTACCAATCAGCCAGTGCTAGTAGCTTTCCTGTAATACCATGAGCTCTTAACTTGGTAAGCAGCCTCGTGTGGCATCTTGTCAAAGTCTTCTGAAAATACAAATATACAACATCCACTGCATTCCTTACTTGTAATTCCTATCTCCAATAGGTTCGTCAGACAAGATTTTCCTTAAGGAAACTGTGCTGATTTTGTCCTATCTTGTCCTGAGTCACCAAGTACTCCATAACCTCATCCTTAACAATTGACTCCCAAAATCTTCCCCAGCCACTGAGGAAGGCGAAGCAGTCTATCATTTCCTTTCTGCTGTCTTCCTCAGTCCTTAAAAAGTATAGAAACATTTGCAGTTTTCTGGTCCTCCGGAACCATGACGGAGTCCACTGGTTCTTTGAAGATATTACTAATGCCTCTGCAATCTCTACTGCTACCTCTTTCAAAACCCTAGTGTGCAGTTCATCTGATCCAGGTGACTTATGTATCTTTAGGTGTTTCAGCTATTTGAGCATTTTCTCCCTTGTAACAGTAACTACTGTTACGAACCCCATAACTGGGTCACTTACCAGCAAAGATAGAGAGGTCTGTTGAAGTCTGATGGTACTATTTTTAACAGTATTTATTGGTAAAAATACACAAAAATAATATCAATGCAAACATACAGATAATATACGTTGTCAATACTAAATCTAAAAGTATGTGGGTATAATAATAATCAATAAGAAATTAGCTTTATCGTTGTCTAGGGGATAATGTATTGTCCGATGGAAATATAGAAGTCACTCATTGTTCAGGCTGCAGCCTTTGGTTGGAGAGAGACGGATTTTAGAAACTTGGCGGCTTTCCTTTATCCGATCTTGATCCGTATTCGTCCTTTAGCGAAGCCGTTCCGTGGAAGGCTTGTCATCCGGGCAAGGATGGACACACAGGCAAACCTCCACCAGTCTCATATGTTTCTCCTGGTGTGTCTAAAGGGGTTGTACCCCCAGACCCTCTTTTATCCTTACTCATGGGGTCTCAGATGTCAATCAGGTTGGGATGATGCAATCCCTCAACCAGCCCACTCTGGTTCAATGAATAGTACAGTACTCAATACACAATTCCTTCTCCAAGAGACAATAGCCGTTATCAAGGGTTCTGCCTTGCTGAGGCCAGGACACATTCCAAGCCTGTGTATTCTGGACGTCTCTCTCTCATTTCCTGGGTTCCAGACCCGAATTAATAGCGATCTTGCGATTCTTGAAAAAGGAGGGGGCTACTTTGTACCCTTCGGCCCCTCAGAGTTGTGGCACAGTCGTAACACTACACTCAATTCTCTTCCCACAATTCTCTTCCCTCACACCCTTCAACACCTGGCACCCTGCTAGTGTCTTCCACCTTGTAAACTGTTGCAAAATACTCATTTAGTTCACCTGCCATCTCCTTGTTCCCTGTTATTATTTCTCTGGCCTCATTTTCTAGCGGTCCTATATCTACTCCCATCTCTTTTATCTTTCATATCCTTAAAAAGCCTTTTCTATCCGCCTTGATACTGTTTGCTAGCTTCCTTTCATATTTCATCTTTTCCCTCCTAATTCTTTTAGTTGATTTCTATAGGTTTTTAAAAGCTTCTCCTCTATCTTCCCATTAATGTTTGCTTTGTTATATGACCTCTCTTTTTTCTTTACATTAGTTTTGAATTCCCTTGTCAGACCTGGTTGGTACTATATTGTCATTTGCGCTTTTCTTTGTTTTTTGGAATACATCTTTCCTGCACCTTCCTCATTCTCCCCAGAAACACACGCCATTACTGCTCTACTGTCATCCCTACTAACATTTCCTTCCAGTTTACTTTGGCTAACTCCTTTCATACCACTGTAATTTCCTTTACTCAACTGAAATACTACTATGTCAGACTTTATTTTCTCCCTATCAGATTTCAAGTTGAACTTAATCATAATTGTGATCCCTGCCTCCTAAGGACTCCTTTTCCTTATGTTACGTACCCCGTAATGGGTTAAAAAGGACCTTCAGAAATGGACACACCTGGAGTCTGAGTCTTCCATTATAAACTCTATTAGTAACTACGTGATAAAGTAATATAAAACAAGGTAAGGTAAACAGGTTAGCAGAGTATATGCATATATAAATGAGTAAATGAAGTTCCCAAGCTTCTCCCAGCTCAGGTGATTAGATGATACATTCTTACGGTGGTATGGTAAGAAGTCGGTTCAGTTCTGGAATTTGAATTGAGTAGAGTTGGAGAGAGAGAGAGAGAGAGATGTTTTGTCTTCCCGGTGCCGATGCCTCCATGTCGTCCTCCTGCTCCTGAAACTTATTAAAGTCACTGACTGTGACCACAAAAAGGAGTCCATCTTCTGTAGTGGAGTTATCAACCCAGGCAAGGGTTGGACACCCTGATAGCTCTCCACCGGTCACTCCTTTGTCCACAGTGTGAGCCAAAACCCCACCTCTGCCTTGGGCACACTAAGCTCTACCAGTGTCAGTCTTCCTCGTCTCTCTGGCATGTCTGATTACAAAGCCAACTGACCTTGTATATATCCCACAAGTGTGGAACACCAGCTGTCCATCATATAGTACCGCCTTTCAGTTTCCAAGGCAACTCACAGACTTTTTCTTGCTCTCTCTCCCTTAAATAGCACACACGTTGTCTGCTCCCCCTCTCTCTCTTTAAAGGAACAGTCCACTTTGGATAATCCTTCAGATCTAGCCACACTTAAAGCTTCTTAATCGTATCCGGTTCATTACATAACACCTGGTCCAGTATAGCTGATTTCCTAGTAGGCACAATGACAAACTGCTCTAAAAAGCTATCGTGTAGGCATTTAACAAATTCACTCTCTTGAGATCCATTACCAATCTGATTTTCACAATCTATCCGCATGTTGAAATCTCCCCTGACTATCTTAACATTGCCCCTTTGACACGCCTTTTTCTATTTCCATTGTAATCTCTTGTCCACATCCCAGCTATTGTTTGGAGGCCTTTATATAACTGTCATCAGGGTCCTTTCACCCTTGCAGTTTCTTAAACTCAATCTGCAAGAAATCAACATCTTCCTATCCTTTGTCACATCTTTCTAATGATCTGAAGTCATTCTTTACCAGCAGAGCCACGCCACTCTCTCTCCTACCTTCCTATCACTCCAATATAATACGCAACAGCTCCCAACCACAACCATCCTTCTGCCACGATTCAGTGATGGCTACAACATCATATACAACATTCTGTAAAGTGCAACAAGATCACCTACCTTATTTCTTATTCTCCGGGCATTGACATAAAACACTGAGTACCTTTTTAATTCTGCATCCCTAATGCACTGATACTCACCCTGCTGGCTACAATTTTGTCCTATTATTTGCCTAACAGTCTAATTACATGTTCTCCTTGATTATTTTTACCATTTGCCCTATCCTGAGTCCCTTTACTCTGTTTGACATCCCCTCGCCCCCCCCCCCAAGTTTAGGTACAATCTGTCCCTTTTGTAAGGCCACATATCCCCCAGAGATTCTAATGATCAAAAAACCTGAAGCCCTGTCCCATGTACCAGCTTCTCAGCCACATAACTATCCACCTAATCATTCAGTTTCTACCCCCACTGGCACGTGGCAGAAGTAGCAATCTAGAAATTACTGTACTGGAGGTCTTGTTTCTCAGCTTTTTGTCTAGTTTTCTAAATTTTCTCTCCAGAATCCCTTTGCTTTTCCTTCCTATGTCATTGGTACTGTTACAGATTCAGGCAACAGTAAATATGTGATTTAGGCAAGGGTTTTTATAACAAATAACATGTTTATTAAACACTGAAAACAAACCCCCCCAAAAGTAAACAAATGACTAACGTAACCGGAAATCAGCTGCTGTGCGGCAGCTTGAACAGTTCTTAAAGCAATGAAGCTTAAACAGTTCTTAAAGCGATGTTGCAAAAACAGTTCTTTAAAGTAGTATTGCCAAAAGTTCAAAATGCTCACAGTCCATTTAAGGGAGAGACTTGTTAAGACGATTTAAATTCTCTTTCACGTCGTGTTGCTTCGGTTCCCAAATCGAACTTTTCCCATGAAGAATTTACGAAATGGCTTAAAGGCACTGACCTTTCCTTTACAGAACTATTCTCAATCCTTTCTGCTATTTCGCAGGGATTAACATGAGAACAGTCAACGAATTCCTTCCGAATAAGGATCAAACAAGGTCGAACCTGTTTCACCGTCGAAATCGATTCTCCTCGATCTTCTATCTCTCGAACTCTGATCTTCACTCTCCACTGATTCTCAACTAGCAGTATTGTAAAGAAACTGCTGGCAATGACCTTTTTAAACTTTAGGCATTAGATAAAACTTCATCTTTCAACTAAACTGTGTCATAACATTAAATTACGCAGTGGTATGAAGTCAACATGGCAAATCCAGCCACGAACTGCCCCTCCTCACAGGGAGGGGTCCTCCTTTTATACCCTGTTTTTAAAAAAAACCTGTCACATGACCTCTACTGACGGGAAAATGACATCACTCCACCATCACAAGACCATTACCTCAAGTCCAGTATAACTTCAACCCCAGTCACGTGACAAGGGTACCACTGTCACGTGTCACGAGTACGTAACAGTACCAAAACCAAACATGTACCAGGACATCTGGCTGCCGCCACCTCCAATCAAAAATGCTTGGACTCGATCCAAGATGTCCTAGTGCCTAACTCCTGGGAGGCAACATAGCATCTGGGTGCCCCTTTCATGTCCACAGAATCTGCTGTTTTGTTTTAATTTAAGATTTTGTCGTTTTAAAATGCAAAACTTTGTCTTACAAAATGTGCTGCTTTATGACTTATGCAGTTTACTAAGATTTGGATACCACAATAAGATAATGCTGTTTAAAAGGAATTTAGGCAACTCATGAACAAATAGGAATTGAGGGATGTAGGCAGGTGTGCAGTTGAAATTGGCATCATGGTCGGTAGTCATTGTGGGCTGAAGGGATGTTCCTGTGGTGGACTATTCTTTGTTTTATAACATATCAGAGGCATTGTTCATTTAATGATCGTTAAGTCTTGAGTTGTTGATCTACTGAAGGTCAGTCACAGCCTTTTGGAAGTTGGTTTAAACTTTATAGACCACAAGGTTTTGTTTAAATTTTGACTTGCCTGCATATCTAAACATCTGAAGCCAGTAGGCAGTTATGGTATGTCCAGCTTCTGCAAGTTAGTTTGTTTCTCTGCTTATTGGAGCTATAGAAAATCAGATTAAAAAAAAACTTGCATTTATATAGTGACTTTGGAATTTGGGCTGTCCAGTGTGTTTTAGAGTTATTTCCCTTGTAGAAATTAAGGAAGTATGTAGATTTACCTATTGCAATACAAAATAGCAGTTCTAAAGTTTTATTTCAGAATATTTTATTTGCTTTTTATTTATTAATTAAATTTTTAGCAAATAACAAAGAATAAATGTAATGATAAAATAGTAAGAGAAAAAATAATATTAACCCTCCCCCCCCTCCCCTTAACCCTCCCCCCCTTAACCCTTGTCTAAAGAAAAAAAAGAAAGAAAGAAGAGAAAGATTGCCTGGATATCAAAGGATCCCCACATGCTCCATGGAGTTCAAAATAATTTTTATTTTTATTTTTACTTTCCCCAATTACTTTATAATTTTATCTTCAAAGGACCTATGTATTTAATCCTATCTTTTGTAGGTATGGGAGCCAAATTTTCAAAAATATATCATATTAATTTCTTAGATTGTATGTAATTTTTTCAAGTGGAATACAACTATATATTTCATTATTCCAATGATCCATAGTTAAATATAAATCAGATTTCCAAGTAACTGTGATAACTTTTTTGGCTACTGCCAATGAAATTTTTATAAATTTTTTCTGATACTTATTCAATTTAAGTTTTGGTATTCTTCCTTCAATGTCTCCTAATAAAAATAATATTGGACTATGTGGGAGTTGTACTCCAGTAATTTGTTCCAATACAAGTCTTAGATTTATCCAAAATGATTGAATTTTAAAACAAGACCAAGTAGAATGTAAAAAAGTACCAATTTCTTGATTACATCGAAAACATTGGTCGGACATATTTGAATTTAATCTATTTATTATCTGTGGTGTTATATATAATTGATGTAAAAAATTATATTGTACTAATCTAAGTCGAACATTTATTGTATTTATCATACTATCCGAACATAATCTTGACCAGCTTTTTCCATTAATTTTAATATTCAAATCAGATTCCCATTTTTGTCTTGATTTATGAATTCCTGATTTTATTATCTTTTTGAATTAATATTTCTATTTCATTAGGTTTTGGCATCAACATTGATTGACCCAGCTTTTCTCGTAAATAAGCCTTTAATTGAAAATAACAGAAAAGAGTGTTGTTTGATATTTTATATTTATTTTTTAATTGATCAAACAACATCAATATACCTCTTTCAAAACAATCAGCTATATATTTAATCCCCTTTTGGAACCAATTATGTAAAAGTTTATTATCCATTGAAAAAGGAATAAGCCTATTTTGAATTAAAGTTCTTTTTGCTAATAAAGATTTCTTTATCTCATCGTCTACATTTACCTTATTCCATAAATCAATCAAGTGTCTTAGTATAGGAGATTCTTTTTTTTTCCCGTATCCATTTGGATTCCCATTTATATATAAAATCTTCTGTTTGTATGTTTTCTCCTATCTTACCTAATTCTATTCTAATCCATGCCGGCTTTCCTTCATCAAAAAAAAAGACGCAATAAATCTAAGTTGATTTGCTTTATAATAATTCTTAAATTTGGAAGTTGTCACCCTCCTAAATCAAATTTACATGTCAATTTTTCCAATGATATTCTTGACATCTTTCCTTTCCAAAGAAATTTCCTTACATATTTATTCAGTTCTTGAAAAACTTCTGAGGCAATTGTTTTGGTAAAGTTTGGAATAAATATTGCAATCTAGGAAATATATTCATTTTTACAGCATTAACTCTACCTATTAATGTTATTGGTAACATCATCCATTTATCAAGATCCTCTTTTTTTTAATAATGGCAAATAATGTTGTTTATATAAATTTTTTACATCATTATCAACTCTAATACCTAAATATTTTATCCCATTTATTGACCATCGAAATTGAGTGACTAATCAACATTGATTATAATTTCCTTTGGTAAGGGGTAAAATTTCACTTTTATCCCAATTTACTTTATACCCTGATACTTTCCCATATTCTTTCAATCTAAAGGATAGTCTTTGCAAAGATTGCAATGGGTTTGTTAAATAAATCAAAACATCATCAGCAAATAAATTAATCTTATATTCTTCTTGATTAACTCTAAAACCCCCAATATCTGAATCTGTTCTAATTAATTCTAATGGTTCTGTTGCCAATACAAATAAAGCAGGTGATAATGGGCAGCTTTATCTAGTTGACCTCGTTAAGCAAAATGGTGTTGAAATCTGACCATTTGTAACTACTTTAGCTTGAGGATTAGTATTTAAGGTTTTAATCTATTGTATAAAAAATTTTCCTAACTCATATTTTTCCAATACCTTAAATAAAAAATCCCATTCCAATCTATCAAATGCTTTTTCTGCATCTAAAGCAACTGCCACACTCATTTCCTCTCTTTTTTGAGCCAAATGAATTATACTAAGTAACCGGGTTATATTATCCATTGATTGTCTATTTTTAATAAAACCTGTTTGATCCATATGTATTAATTTTGGTAAATATTTAGATATTCTATTAGATAAAATTTTTGCTATTATTTTATAATCTGTATTCAACAAAGAAATAGGCCTATATGATGGTTTTAAAGGATCTCTATCTTTTTTTGTCAATACAGTTATGATCGCTGTTAAAAAAGATTGTAGGAGTTTATGCATTCTTTCCACTTGATATATTAATTCCATAAAAGGGGGAATTAATAAATCTTTAAATTTTTTTATAAAATTCGGGAGGAAAACCATCTTCTCCTGGGGATTTATTGCTCTGAAGTGATCCTAAAGCTTCTTCAACCTCTTTTAATGTAAAGGGCATATTTAATCCTTTCTGTTCTTCCAAATTTAATTTTGGAAGGGTTATTTGTGATAAAAATATCTATTTCAGCAATCTTATTTTGTGATTCTGATTGGTAGTTCAGTATAAAATTTTTTGAAAGTTTCATTAATTTCTAAAGGTTTATAAGTAACCTTATTTGCACTTATTCTAATTGCATTTATTGTTTTAGAAGCCTGTTCTGTTTTCAGCTGCCAAGCAAGAATCTTATGTGATCTTTCACCTAATTCATAATATTTCTGTTTAGTTCTCATAATTACTTTTTCTGTACGATATGTCTAGAGTGTATTATATTGTAATTTTTTATTAACAAGTTATCTTCGTTTTTCTTCCGTCATATCTTTGAGATTCTTTTTCTAACTATGATATCTTTTTCCAATTGATCTATTTCTGCCATGTATTCCTTCTTAATTTTAGATGTATAACATAATCTGACCCCTTAAATATGCTTTCATTGCTTCCCATAACACACTTTTATCCTCAACTGAATGTAAATTTATATCCAAAAAAATTGAATCTGTTTTTTCATAAAATCACAAAAATCTTGATGTTTTAATAAAATTGAATTAAATCTCCATCTATAGATCCATTCCTCCTTATCCATCATTATCATTGTCATTATCAAGGGGGGAATGATCTGGCAGTATTCTTGCTTTATATTCCACACTCTTCACTCTATCCTGAATATTTTTGATTAAAAAAAATCAATCCTTGAGTAAGTTTTATGTCTATTTGAATAAAATGAATAGTCTCTTTCTCTTGGATTAATTTTTCTCCATATATCAATCAGACTTAAATCTTTCATTAATGATAAAGTTAGTTTTATTACTTTTGATTTTGTAGCAACTTTAGTTGACCTATCCAGAACTGGATCTAAACAAAAATTAAAGTCTCCACCTACTAATATTTTATTATGTGTATCAGCCAAGTTCATAAAAACTTGTATGAACTTTGCATCATTTTCATTTGGTGCATAAATGTTCATAAGAGTCCATAATTCTGAAAAAATTTGACAATGTATAATCACATATCTCCCCACAGAATCAATTACTACATTTTGTATTTTAATTGGTAAAGTTTTATTAACCAAAATTGGAACTCCTCTCGATTTTGAATTAAATGAAGCTGCAATGACATTTCCCACCCAATCTCTCTTTAATTTCTTATGTTCTGTTTCTGTTAAATGTGTTTCTTGTAGAAAAGCTATATCTCCTTTCATTTTCTTAATATATGTTAAAACTCTTTTTCTTTTCACAGGTCCATTAAGTCCATTAACATTAAAACTTAAAAAATTAAGTAAATTAATCATTCATAATACCTTGGGAACTCTTTAAAATTCTCCATGTTGCTATGTGTCTCTCCCCAACCATCCAGGTAAAAAAGAAGAAAAATAGAAGAAAGGTAACTAATATATAAGAAACAAAAACAAAATAACCCCCCACTAATGTTGCGAATAAAAATAAACACAACATTACCCCCCCCCCCCCCCCCCCATTTTATGGGTCATGGCAATCGCCATGATTGTACACATGAAACTTGCAGCCATCGATCAGGAGCTCCTCCAGCTCCCCCGCAAAAAAAAAGAAAAAAACTATATTAGTGAAGAAAAAAGAAAGGAAAATAATTAATGTCTCTCCTCCCAGTTAATACTCCTCAATTATTTTTTTTCTTTTTACTCCTTATAAATGTCCTTCAAGTCCAACCTTATTTCAGTCTTCATCATTTCTTCATTTCTATAATTCTTTACACCTCCTCGTGGATATCAGGTAGTTCTTGTACAAATTTCTCCGCTTTCCGGTAATCAACGAAAAATCTTCTTTCTTCGTTATCCAGGAAAATTATCAATTTTGCTGGATAGCTCAATAAAAATTTATAGCCCTTTTCCCATAAAGATTTTTTCACTGGATTAAATTCCTTCCGCCTCTTCAGAAGATCGTAATTTATATCTGGATAAAAAAAAACCTCTTTTCCCTTCTATCATCAACGGCCCATTTCTCTTTTTAGTACCTTGAGTAGCTGCCTTCAAGATCATGTCTTTATCTTGGTACCTTAAGCATTTTATCAAAATTGATCTTTGATTTTGATCTTGTTGAGGTTTTGGTCTTAAAGCTCTCTGTGCTCTTTCAATTTCAATTACTTGACTTCCTCCTTTCATTTCCAAAATTTTCGGAATCCATTCTTGGAAGAATTTTATTGGATTTTCTCCCTCTGTACCTTCTATAAGACCAACAATTTTAATATTATTTCGTCTACTAGAATTTTCAAGTGCATCTATTTTTTCCAACATCCATTTTCTTTTTGTTGTCCAGGCGAGATTATTGTCTTCTATCTTATCTATTCTTTCAGTGTTTTCTTTCATTTTTACTTCCATCTCTTTAACTTTATTATCCATCTTCTTTTGTTTTTCCACCACATTATCGAGTCTAATATGCATCCTTATATCTGTTCTTATAGCTTTTAATTCATTCATCATATATATCAGGATATCTCTTATGTCTCCTTTAATCTCCTCCTTTTCCTCCATCTGTGTTTCGCAATGAATCTGATTCCACTTCCGATTCACTTCCAGCCGTAGTTGGGATTTGTAGTTTTGTTAATATCTGTTCATGCATACTTGTTTCTTCGCGTATGCGTTTTTCTTGTCGTTTCTTCTTAGACACCGCCAACATTGCCGCAACTTCCTGTCCCGAACCATCAGAAGTGCCATGCACTTCTCCAGGAGGAGATCCAACTTGAGTACGAGGCATCGCCGAAATGGTTAGGCCTTTTTCCCTGCCGACTTGCACAGTCTTCAAAGTAGTAGCTTTCTTCTGTTTCAGTTTAGGAGCCATATCTAAAAATAATCCTGAGATGCTTATAAATAGTTACTAGTAGGTATTTGTTAACTCTTCTTCACTTAAACCCTATTTCATTACTTTTTACGAGGGAGCTGGATTCCCAGCGTCTCGATCCTATGTCATCACGTGACGCCCCCAATATTTTATTTGCTCATGGCAATCCCTTTGTTTCTCATAGAAATAGTAAGCCTGCAGGTCATTAAGGATTGTCTAGTGCAGGGGTATCAAACTCATTTTAGGTCACGGGCCGGATTGGGCAAAATGCGACTTCATGTGGGTTGGATCAGTTGTGCATGCACGCGTACTCCCACAGCTTCTGTCGCCTTCGTTTTTTCAGCCTGCTGTCATGTGTCTCAGTCTCTGCTATATCTAAAATTGTTTCACTTTATGAATTTTGTTTCTTATGAAGATTGCCTAGCAAGCATTATTTTTATGATTGGTATTAACTTACAGTCATAGGCTACAAGACAGTTGTGATGAGAGAGAGAGAAAAAAAACAATGCTATTTTGGCTAAGGTTGTTTTGGGAGCCACACCCTTTCTATTAATAAACCATTTGAAATTGAACATAGCACCCTAACAAAACAAATTGTAAATGTAGGCTACACATGCTCCTATTTTTTATTAGCCTGCTTCTAGCAATCAAACTCAGACAATGAACACAGTTAGCCTCTCATTTTTATTGAAGTGATCACATTTACAATAATAGTCAGAAAATAAATGAATCACAATATTATGACGCTCAATATTTCATAATGCATTTTGCTTACATGTCTCAGTGCATTGAACAGTGTCACTCATTTTTCACTTGCTGCTTCCAGACGCCTGACATCTCTGGGCTTTAACCAGCCTGTCAACATCAGGGAGCAGTTTCTGGGCAGTTATGATTTTCATAATGTCATTTAGATGTCTGTGTGTCAGCTGCGAGCGCAATTTGGATTTGTTAACGTTCATTATGGAGAGCGCCTGCTCACAGAGATATGTTGTCCCGAACATGCAAAGGATCTTTGAGTGAAGTCTGTTATCTTGGGGTACATCGGTCGCAGGTATTGATAGAATGAGTCCAGGCCCACAGTCTCAAATTTATATTTCAAAGCTGAGTTACACTGAATTTCAATTAGTTCCGTTTGGAGTTCCTCGGGCACATCTGATGCTGCGTTGACAGCAAATGGCGAGCAAAATAGTGAGAATTCCTTCCGGAGCTGAGTGAAGACTTGGAAACGATTCTGAAACTCACTTTTCAGCTGTGATATTTTGTCCTTGTACCTGTTCATGTATTCATTATTCCCATGAGCGACACGCACAGACTGCAAAGAGGGGAAATGAGCTGGGGTGCTCCAGGATAGTTGCATCTCCCACAGGCCTAATTTAATTTGAAAGGCACGAATGCTGTCGTAGTATTCCGTAACAAGTTTGTTGGCTTCAGTGCAGAGTGGTTATGCACAGCAGGTGATTAACTGCTGCCTATTGTATGGCTGCCGTACTGATACATAATAAATGGTCGCGAATATACTTTGTTCCCCCCAAATCACCCCTTCGTGGGCCGGATGCAGCCCGCGGGCTGGTAGTTTGTCACTCCTGGTCTAATTGAAGAGGTTGTGGTATCGGTAAGACCTCGGACAAAGTCAGGAAACAAAAAGGTTGAGCACGGTGTGACTAGTGTCCTGAGCTGCATATATTTCAGTGCAAGAAATAATGAAGGTATATGATAGCAGGCCGGTAGTTTGACACCCCTGGTCTATTGAATTCAAGTTTGACCCCCTACTTGTTTGTAGATGATTAAGTTGCATACTGGCCTTTCCACATGATATCTACCTAGGGCTTCGTTATTTTTCACCACTGAATGATGTGAATTACTGTTTAAAGCCTGTGATGTGTTCAGAAAGCAGGATTTGAGATGAGAGGATGCACAGCAGACAAGACTACTAAACCAGTAATGAGAATATCTTTTTTTTTGTATTAGTTGGACAACATGCACACTGGGAAAACTGTTTCATTTATAACCTGCAAAAATTGATGTGGGGTAAAATGCTGGCTGATTTCCAGCACATTTTGGCTAAGCATTGAAATAATAATAGTGAAGATCTGCTAGTCACTTCCTTCAGTACTCAATGTGAAACTGATTATAGTCTTCTATGATGATTGAAAGCTTGCTAAACTTTAGGAAAATTGAGATCAGCTCTCTGGTTAATCTGGCAGTTTGTCCTCCTATCTACAGCAAATATTTTCTTTTCTACTCAATTTGTTCTGGCAGCCTGAGTTTGTCATAGTAACGATGAATTGAAAGCAGTTTTCCTTTTTGTTTAATGACCTGTAGAATTTGTTTGCATAGATTCAGCATTATCTAAAACTTTGACAGTTTCTATAGATGTACAGGGGAGAGTATTCTAACGTTTTTCATTACAGCCTGGTATGGAAATGCCAGTACCCAGGAATAGAAAAATCCACAGAAAGATTCTAACCCTACTTATTTTATAATGTTTCTTTATGAATTACTTAAGATATTGAGATCCCAAAATATAACTAGTGATAGATTTTGTCTTTATTTTCCCCTCCAACCTTCAGTCATATTTGGAGTAAGTGTGTGGAATCAGATCAAGCTAATCTGAAAATAACGATTTATAAGTCTGCATTTTGGGGTGTGAAAGTGCCTTGTGTTGGTTCTTAAAAATAAAACCTTAAATGATATCAGCTATATTTTTCAATAAAACTATCGTCCATGCAGGTTCTGGAAGTTTGCAGATGATGGTAGACATAACAAGTCATGAGCAGTGATTTCTTGAAAATCCACTTTTTTATGTTTGATAATGGAAATTGGCTAATGAGGATTTCTGTTTCAGAGAGGCATCTTGGTTGTCTTTAGGATAAGGAAAATTAGACTTATTGGTATACAGGCAATCCCCAGGTTACGAATGAATTCCGTTCCTGAGTCAGTTGGATTTGTACATAAGTCAGAACAGATACATCTGGTATTATTTAGCGTCAGTCAAACGTTTGTCTTCTAGTGTATATTTTACCTTTCTATGCATATAAAGCACTTAAGAAACACATGTATTTCAATAATTAAACCACTGCATTGCTTAGTAATTGTAGCTTTCATTGGGGCAGGGCCTTTCACATGCTCCATTATTCTCACTTTATCCTTTAAAGTTGTTCCGATCGTTGATTGACTGTAGCCTAAAGCTTTTCCAATGACCGATGGCGTTGCACCTCTTTCCAATTGCTTTATTGTTTCCACTTTATTTTCAATCGCAATCGTTTCCTGTCATTGAAACAGAACACTGTGGATTTTATGTTCCATTACTGAGCAGCAGTGAACCGTCTGATTGGCCTATCAGAGTTCTCTTTAGGAACTAGTTGACTTGATCAGCATTTCTGATCTGGCTATTGTTCATGATAGCACTTAATAAAAAAAATATAAAGCAGCAGCCGCAGGCGGCAGGTCCTAAAGTCCACCTGCACTGAGACAGGTTAAATGGGACAAATGGGGATGGTCCTGACTGGAAAGGGCGGGGGTGGGGTTCAGGGTGAATCTTGCTAAGAAGTATTTAAACCAAATACAAAGTTACACACTCAACACAGTGTTAACGGCAACGACTTAAAATGATGGACAGTGTTGTGATCCAACTTAAAATGGCGGACGGCGTTCTCCTCCCTCCGTTCGTAAGTACGAGCTGTCCATAAGTCGGATGTTCGTAACTCAGGGACTGCCTGTACAATATTTATCCTAACACTTCATTGTCTGAGTTGACCTGAGTTTGAACAGACATGTATAGTGGCATGCAAAAGTTTGGGCACCCCTGGTCAAAATTTCTGTTATTGTGAACAGTTAAGTGAGTGAAAGGTGACCTGATTTCCAAAAGACATAAAGTTAAAGATGACACATTTCTTTAATATTTTAAGCAAGATTACTTTTTTATTTCGATTTTTTAGCGTTTCAAAATAACAAAAAAGGAAAAGGGCCCGAAACAAAAGTTTGGCCACCCTGCATGACCAGTACTTAGTAACACCCTCTTTGGCAAGTATCACAGCTTGTAAATGCTTTCTATAGCCAGCTAAGAGTCTCTCAATTCTTGTTTGGGGGATTTTCGCCCATTCTTCCTTGCAAAAGACTTCTAGTTCTGTGAGATTCTTGGGTTGTCTTGCATGCACTGCTCTTTTGAGGTCTATCCACAGATTTTCAATGATGTTTAAGTTGGTAGACTGTGAGGGTCATGGCAAAACTTTTAGCTTATGCCTCTTGATGTAGTCCATTGTGGATTTTGTGGATTGTTTCTATTGTAGAAGCCATCCTCTTTTCATCTTCAGCGTTTTTTAAACAGACAGTGTGATGTTTGCTTCCAGAATTTGCTGGTATTTAATTGAATTCATTCTTCCCCCTACCAGTGAAATGTACCTCGTGCAACACAAGCCCAAAGCATGATCGATCCACCCCCGTGCTTAAAAGTTGGAGAGGTGTTCTTTCCATGAAATTCTGCACCCTTTTTTCTCCAAATTTACTTTTGCTCATTGCAGCCAAAAAGTTCTATTTTAACTTCATCAGTCCACAGGACTTGTTTCCAAAATGCATCAGGCTTGTTTAAATGCCCCTTGGCAAACATCTGACATTGAATTATGTGGTGAGGATGCAGGAAAGGTTTTCTTCTGAAGACTCTTCCATGAAGGTCATATTTGTGCAGGTGTCACTGCACAGTAGAACAACGCACCACCACTCCAGAGTCTGCTAAATCTTCCTGAAGGTCTTTTGCAGTCAAACGAGGCTTTTGATTTACCTTTCTAGCAATCCTACGAGCAGTTTTCTTGGTCTTCCAGACCTCAACTTGACCTCCACTGTTCCTGTTATCTGCCATTTCTTAATTACATTACGAACTGAGGAAACAGCTACCTGAAAACGCTTTGCTATCTTCTTATAGCCTTCTCCTGCTTTGTGGGCATCATTTATTTAATTTTCAGATTGCTAGGCAGCTGCTTAGAGGAGCCCATGGCTGGTGATTGTTGGGACAAAGTTTGAGGAGTCAGGGTATTTATAAAGCTCTGAAATTCACATCACCTGGCCTTTCCTAATGATGACTGAACAAGCCATAGGCCTAACAAGCTAATTAAGGTCTGAGACCTTGGTGAAAGTTACCTGAGAGCTCAAATCTCTTGGAGTGCCCAAACTTTTCCATGGTGCTCCTTTCTTTTTTTTTTCACTCAAGTTCTACAAAACAAAAATAATACACTAATCTTGCTTAAAATGTTGAAAAGAATGTTTCATCTTTATCTTTATGACTTTTGGAAATCAGTTCATCTTCTACTCACTTAACTATTCACAGTAACAGAAATTTTGACCAGGGGTGCCCAAACTTTTGCATGGCACCGTACAAGGCTGTGGGGAAAAATGTCCGTGTATAAGTGCTGTTTCTAATCTTTAAGAGTAGATTATCAAGACCCAGGAGCATCCGGTTAATGGAGTAGAGGAGTAATTAATAGTACTTGGATATCTTTGGTTTAGTAAAATGAACCCAGCATCAGTAATAATTGATCCTTACCTTTATAATTGAAGATCAGTGATAACTTTTGGATATAGTCAGGCTGAGGACACTGGTGTTAGGGAGTTCTGCTGAAATCTCCTGGGCTAGGATAATTAATTTCTAACAATGGCAACCATTTTGGTTTTGTGTGAGATACAACTCCAAACCTAGGAGTTATATTTTCCCTTGATGCTAATTCATGTCAGTTCTGTCTGTTACAGATTTCCTTGAATGCTACTCTTATTTCCTTGAACTTTGGGATGGTCATTCTGGCCTCACCTCCAAATTCAGCTCTGATATTTAGACCAGTGCTTTGATTAGAATAGTTCTGGGCATCAGTGAGGCATATATTTGTGTCCAGGTGTGACTTAACGGCATTGTTGATGTCACTTCCCATCACTTACTGATAATTGAAAGTGAACTGATTAGGCAATAGTTAGAAAGAGCTGCAGCTCCTTAGAGACCAGGTTAGGGAACTGGAAATGCAGCTTAATGACCTTTGGTCAGGGAAAGTGAGGAGGTGATAAGGAGGTGAGGAGTTATAGACAAGTAGTCACACCAGGGCCTTGGGAGGCAGAGAAGTGGGTAACAATCAGGAGAGGGAAGGGCAAGATTCAGATACTAGAGAGAAGCCCTGTGGCTGTCTCTGTTAACAATAAGTACTCCTGTTTGAGTATTGTTTGGAGAGGGGGACTGGGGGAATGGAACAGTGGCTGTGCCTCTGGCACAAAATCTGGCCCTGTGGCTCAGAAGGGTAGGGAAAGGAAGAGGGCAGCAGTAATAGGGGACTATAGTTAGGGGGTCAAACAGGTGATTCTGTGGACACAGGAAAGAAGTACGGATGGTAGTTTGCCTCCCAGGTGCCGGGGTTCGGGATGTTTCTGATTGTGTCCATGACTTCCTGAAGTGGGAAGGTGAACAGCCAGAGGTAGTGGTACATATTGGTATCACTGACATAGGTGGGAAAAGGGAGGAGGTCCTGAAAACAGACTGCAGGGAGTTAGGAAAGAAGTTGAGAAACAGGATCTCAATGGTAGTAATCGTGCTTGTGCCGCGTGACAGTGAGAATAGGAATAGAGTGAGGTGGAGCGTTGCTGAGGGATTGGAGCCAGGAGCATGGATGCAGATTTCTGAAACATAAGGACCTCTTTTGGAGCAGGAGTGACCTGTACAAAAAGGATGGGTTGCACTTGAATCCGAGGGGGACCAATATCCTGACAGGAAGGTTTGCTAAGGTTATCGGGGAGAGTTTAAACAAGAATTGCTGGGAGGGGTTGGGAACAGTACTGAAGAGATGGAGGAAGGGGCAATTGGCTTACAAATCGCGAAAGCTTGGAGACTATGCGAGAGGGAGGATGGGGAAGGGACATGCTCAGACCAGTGGTTTGAGATGTGTCTATTTTAATGCAAGGAGTATCATGAACAAAGTGGATGAGCTTAGAGGGTGGATCAGTACTTGGAGCTATGATGATGTGGCCATTATAGAGACTTGGATGACTCAGGAGCAGGAATGGCTAAGTTAGAGTGCCAGGCTTCGGATGTTTCAGAAAGGACAGGGAGGGAGGGGAAAGAGGTGGGGGCGTGGCACTGCTGATCAGAGATAGTGTCACAGCTGTAGAAAGCTAGCAAATCATAGAAGGATTGTCTACTGAGTCTGTCGGTGGAAGTTAGGAACAAGAAGGGGTTAGTAACACGAATGGGTGTTATTTATAGACCACCTAATAGTGACAGGGACATCAAGGATCAGATGGGGAGACAGATTCTGGAATGGTGCAATAATAACAGGGTTGTCGTGGGAGATTTAAATTTCCCCCATATCTCCCTAGAGCGAGGTGTTTAGATGGAGTGGAGTTTGTTAGGTCTGTTCAGGAAGGTTTCCTGACTCAGTACAAGAGGAGAGGCTGTACTTGATCTGGTATTGGGAAATGAACCTGGTCAGGTGTCAGGACTCTCAGTGGAAGTGCATTTTGGAGATAGCGATCACAGTTCTATCTCCTTCACCAGAGCATTGGAGAGGGATAGGAACAGACAAGTTAGGAAAACGTTTAATTGGAGTAAGGGGAAATATAAAGCTATCAGGCAGGAACTTGGAAGCATAAATTGGGAACAGATGTTCCCGGGAAATGTACGGCAGAAATGTGGCAAATGTTCAGGGGATATTACGTGGTGTTCTACATAAGTATGTTCCAATGAAGCAGAAAGAGTGGTAGGGTACAGGAACCATGATGAACAAAGGCTGTTGAAAATTTAGTCAAGCCAAAAAGAAAAGCTTACGAAAGTTTCAAAAAACTAGGTAATGATAGAGATCTAGAAAATGATGAGGCTACCAGGAAGGAGCTTCAGAATGAAATTAGGAGAGACAGAAAGGGCCATGAGAAGGCCTTGGTGAGCAGGATTAAGGAAAACCCCAAGGCATTTTACAAATCTGTCAAAAGCAAGACGATAAGACAAGAGCGAATAGGACCAGTCAAGTGTGACAGTGGAAAAGTATGTATGGAATCAGAGAAGATAGCAAATACTTAATGAATACTTTGCTTCAGTATTTACTACAGAGAAGGACTTTGGTGAATGTAGGGCTGACTTGCAGTGGACTGAAAAGCTTGAGCATATAGACATTAAGAAAGAGGATGTGCTGGAGCTTTTGGAAAACATCAAGTTGGATAAGTCACTGGGACTGGACGAGATATACCCCAGGCTACTGTGGGAGGCAAGGGATGAGATTGCTGAGCTTCTGGCAATGATCTTTGCATCATCAATGGGGATGGGAGAGGTTCCAGAGGATTGGAGGGTTGCAGATGTTGTTCCTTTATTCAAGAAAGGGAGTAGAGATAGCCCAGGATATTATAGACCAGTGTGTCTTAATTCAGTGGTTGGTAAGTTAATGGAGAAGATCCAGAGAGGCAGGATTTATGAACATGATTAGGAATAGACAGCGTGGCTTTGTCAAAGGCAGGTCGTGCCTTATGAGCCAGATTGAAATTGTATTTCTTGAAGATGTGACTAAACACATTGATGAAGGTAGAGTAGTGGATGTAGTGTATATAGATTTCAGCAAGGCATTTGATAAGGTATCCTATGCAAGGCTTATTGAGAAAGTAAGGAGGCATGGGATCCAAGGGGACCTTGCTTTGTGGATCCAGAACTGGCTTGCCCACAGAAGGCAAAGAGTGGTTGTAGATGAATCGTATTTTGCATGGAGGTTGGTGACCAGTGGTGTGCCTCAGGGATCTCTTCTGAGACCTCTTTATGATTTTTATAAATGACCTGGATGAGGAAGTGGAGGAATGGGTTAGAAAATTTGCTGATGATACAAAGGTTGGGGGTGTTGTGGATAGTGTGGAGGGCTGTCAGAGGTTACAGCGGTATATTGATAGGATGCAAAACTGGGCTAAGAAGTGGCAGATGGAATTCAACCCAGGTAAGTGTGAGATGGTTCATTCTGGTAGGTCAAATATGATGGCAGAATATAGTATTAATGGCAGTGTGGAGGATCAGAGGGATCTTGGGGTCTGAGTCCATAGGGCACTCAAAGCTGCTACGCAGGTTGACTGTGGTCAGGAAGGCATATGGAACATTGGCCTTCATCAACTGTGGGATTGAGTTCAAGAGCTGAGAGGTAATGTTACATCTGTATAGAACCCTGGTAGGTCCCACTTAGAATACTGTACTCAGTTCTGGTCACCTCACTACAGGAAGGATGTGGAAACTATAGAAAGGGTGCACAGGAGATTTACAAGGATGTTGCCTGGATTGGGAAGCATGCCTTATGAGAATAGGTTGAGTGAACTTGGCCTTTTCTCCTTGGAGTGCCTAAGGATGAGAGGTGACCTGATAGAGGTGTATAAGATGGCGAGAGGCATTAATCATATGGATGGTCAGAGGCTTTTTCCCAGAGCTGAAATGGCTAACACGAGAGGACACATTTTTAAGGTGCTTGGAAGCAGGCAGAGGAAATGTCGGGTGTAAGTTTTTTTTTTACACAGAGTGGTGAGTGCGTGGAATGGGCTGCCTGAGACTGTGCTGGAGGCAGATACAGTGGGTTTTTTAAGAGACTCCTGGATAGGTACATGGAGCTTAGAAAAATGGAGGGCTGTGGGTAACCCTAGGTAATTTCTAAAGTAAATACATGTTCGGCACAGCATTGTGGGCCGAAGGGTCTGTATTGTGCTGTAGGTTTACTATGTTTCTAAATCAAAAAAGTACATTTGGAAACCTGAAAGAAAAGCAGAATGCTCTGACTACTGAGCCAGTCAGGCTGCATCAATGGAAAGAGATACAAGGTTGATGTTTGAAGTCACAGGGTTCTAACAAGTGGTCCCCAGCTCTATCTCTTTCTGACCTGCTTGGCATTTCGGTAACTAGACGGAATGGATTTGTGATCATTATTTAGTAGTATTTTCCATGGGTTGGTAGAATGACCACAACTTGATGGATGTAGAAGTTTAAAAAACTTCATCTTTGTGCATTTTGGACTTAATTTGATTTAAAACAAAATGATCACCACATTTTTGTATCTCTAGCAGCTACCAAAAGTGGAGAGACAGAGAGCTCAACAAAAAGAGACAAGCAGATAATAAACTATCGTTTGTTTAATTAACAGTAGTGTGCTCTTTCTTTTAAAACTTTACGACTATACAAACTTACTTTGAATTGGGAATAATGCAACAAAATGCAAGTTGAAACTACTATTTCTAAGGCTTGTTAAGTTTGATATTTCTATGTTGTGCAAAACCCTCCTTGGTGATTCTCCAAGCTGCACTTCACCCATCACAACCTCTCTGAAACATTGATGTTGATTTCTTAAGATTAATGTAAGTGTGAAACTGAAGTGTAAAGCTGTTGTTTTGTTTTTTATCCCCCTGTCCAATAGGTGATATTTCCAAAATGTTAAGGCAAGGAGCAGTATATATATGAAAGCCAATTCATTCTAGAAACAAGAGTCAGAAAAATTAGTTAGATCTGTTCATTGTTTATCTCACAGCTAAGGACCCACTTGGTTAAAATAATAAGAATTGTTTTCCTTGTCAGTTAAATCTTAGAATAAGAGGAAAACGCAGTTAATGATCAAACTTTAGAAGCATGATGTGCAGCTGCACACACCATTCATTACAAAGGATGAATGTAAGAGAAGAAAACATTTAAACAACACAAAGTGTATGAACTGGAAAGGTGCAGAAATTGTGTGAGAACTGAAAATTTGTTATCAATGTGCGCAAGGACTACCTTGAGATCCATATGTGTGGAAATAAGTTTTAAGTTCTTAGGCATTACAGGAATCAAAGAGTTCAAGGCATCTGGGGAAGATGTAAATAAGGGTTGTTAATGACAATGGCAGAACCTGGCAGACAGAAATTGATAAATAATGCAAACTCAATTTATAAAAAAAAGGAGACTGGTTAACATTTTTTAATTCAACGTTATCAAAGGAAGAATATTTTAAATTATGCAATGGGGTGTTTGAAATTGTTTCATTATATCCAGGTCTAGATTTTGTCCTGTACAAAACTGGAAGTCGATTAAACTATTGAATATTACTGTTTAATTGAGCTTGTAGAAGTGAGCCAAGTTGTGATCTGAACTGTAACGCATCACAGCTCTGTGTGTTTCTGTTTCTGAGTGTTTTAAGTGGGCTGCAAAAAAGGATTAAGGACAGCCAACTTGGGGAATTTTAGTGGAAATGGTATCAGAATGCAACTTATCTACATAGTATGAGAAGAATAGAAGGCTATAGAAAGATGAAATGAGAAGATATGTGCAAGGCGAAACTTACTTCCAGAAGGAGTAATGGGTACAGATTGGGAGGAAAGACTATTATATGGAAATAGATTTTCCTGGATTGCTGTTGCAGTGATTTTGAGCAGATTTATTGGGCAAAATGGCTTCCTTTTTGTTTACTGCAAGGATTCTGATTCAACAATTGCCCTTTACAGGCCATTTGAGATGTTTATTTTTTAAAATAATGGTGATTTTTTTTTCCTCCTTAGAATCCAAACCTGAATTTCAAGGAGGTAACCTATGAGCTGGATCACCCAGGATTCATCCTACGTGACAGCAAAGGCCTGCAAATAGCAGTGTATGGAATCCAGAAAGGGATGGGAATTGAAGTCTTTCCTGTTGATCTCATTTACCGGCCTTGGAAGCACGCAGAAGGACAGGTACAGTCATGGGTTGGAGTTTGCTGGGTGCTATTTAGCAAATAACAGTAGCGCTGGGAATTTTGATTTCTCAGCTAGATGTCCTCTTCATCGCCTTGCCCAGCATTTTCTGAAGATCTCTGGCTTGTTGAGACTTTGCTGTTAATTATATTCCCTCAGATCGTGACCATCCTTGTGAATATATTTGTGCTTTTCCCTACTGCATTGAACCGTAACACAAAGAGACTACAATACCACCAGAGGGGGGAAACCCTACATATTTTAGCATTGTCTGAACCATTATGCCATGTTGACTTCCCTACTGTGGAGATGGGTGCAAAATTCTGCGTTGACAGTTTTATGGAAGTGCTTCACCGACAGTTACCATCTTTAGGAGATGACGTGTGCCCCTTTATATGTAAAAAAGTTATGAAGACATTATTCTGAAGAAGATGGCAGGTTTCTCCAGTAACCTGATTGAAATTTGTCCCATAGGGCAACATCAATTATATTACCAGTTTATACCACTGAGCTAGTCATGGAGCTTGCTGTTCTGTACATACAGGTGAATGCTGCATTTTCAGCAGTAATTATAAAGTGATTTGAGATCTCATGGGGTCATGGAAGACAAAATACAAATCTTGCTCTCTAACAGTTTCTCCTTTCACGAAGGTGATTCCCAGTTCTTGGGTATATTTTACATTTAGCCTCCCTATATTTAGTCTTGGCAGTGCAGGCCTTTCATGAATGTTGTTTTCCACCCAATAAAACTGGGGTGCCACGTAGTGTAATGGTTAGCATGAAGCTAGTACAGCTTTGGTTGTCGGAGTTCAGAGTTCAATTCTGATGCTGTAAAAAAGGTTTTGTGTTCTTCCCGTGATTGTGCGAGATTCCTTTGGGTTCTCCTGTTTCCTCCCGACATTCCAAAAAAGATGTCATTGTAAACTGCCGTGTGATTAAGCGAGGGTTAAACAAGTGGGTTGCTGGGTGGTGTGGCTCATTGGGCCAGAAGAGCCTGCTCAGTGCTGTTTTTCTGAATGAATGAGTAGAAATTAGTAAGTGCAGGTAAGACCATAAGACATAGGAGCAGAATTAGGCTATTTGGCTCATTGAGTATGTTTTGCTGTACTTCACTAATTATTTTTTCCAAATACGAAGGGCACAAAAGCTGTAAACAGTTTCTTCAAAAGGAAATTGGAAATTCAACCCCTGACCTGTCCTCTCTTCCGAGCTAACCTGAATCTGATCATTATCTTAGCTCTGTCTTAATTGAACAAAAACAATTGGAGGTGATGTTGACTAATTACTGGTTTTAAAAATTATTCCATCCAAAATTTTGAATCCATTGAGCAGTGAAAATATTTCCAAAGCAATAATGTTTCAAAACCAGTCCTGATGAAGGGTCTTAGCTCAAAGGGTCAACTATTTATTCTTCTCCATAGATGCCTAACTTGTTGAGTTTCTTCAGCATTTTGTTTGTGTTGCTCAATAGCAGTTCAAGAACAGTTTAAGATTCTGTAAGTGCCAGAAATCTTGAACAAAACATACTGAATTCAACAAGTTAGGCAGCATCAGTGGAGGAGAATAAGCAGTCAATGTTTTGGGCTGAAACCCTTCATCAAGACTAGAAAGGAGGAGAAAGAGGACTGTGACGAGTGCTGTAAATATTCTGGGAGAAGTTGTTGTGGTTGTGGAGGACTACAAATACATGGATGTTCACCTCGACAACAGACTGAACTGGAAAACCAATACCAAGGCTGTTTACAAGAAGTGGATGAACAAACTATTTTCTAAGGAAGCTGAGATCCTTCAATGTGTATAGCAGGATGTTGGTGATCTCTTACCAGTCTTTTGTAGCAATTGCAGTCTTCTTTGCAGCTTTATGTTGGGTGATGCAAAAAAAATTAATAAACTCATTAAAAAGGCTGGATCTGATCTTGGCTACAACCTGGACTCTTCTGAGTTAGTGATGGAGAGTAGGTCACTAAACGAACATGATGGACAATCTGCCACTCCTTTCCATGACCTACTGAATAAGCAGCGGAGCACTCTTTCAAACCGACTCATTCAGCTCCGCTGTCACATGGATCGTTACAGAAAATGTTTCCTACCAAATGCAATAAGCATATACAACAGTTCATCTCTGTGCGACAGGAGAACACACATTATAGTACAATAATCTCTGCTTTATTATTTTGTTAATTATTATTGTAGATTGATAAATTATTGTGTATATTGTTCTGTATTATTAGTTGAGTCTGCATACTGCTAAGTGTGATTTTAAATGTTGCTGTTGTAACAAAAGAATTTCCCATTTTATTATTATTTAATAAAAGAAAGGGGTCAGAAGACAGTATAAGGTGGGTGGAGTAGAAGACGTACATGCTGTCAGGTGGTAAGTGAGACCGATCGGGGAAGGTGGGTCTGTGGGATAGGAGAGGTGAAATAAGAAGTTGGGATATGATTTAGTGATTAAGTGGAAGAGGTTAAGGGGCTGAAAAAGGTGGAATCTAATCAGAGAGGGCAGTGGACCATGGAAGAAAGAAAAGGAGGAGGGTAGAAATGGGTAGGTGAGAGGGAACTAGAGTAGGGAAATGAGGAAATGAGGGTCTGGGGTGAGAAATTACCAGACTTTAGAGAAATCGATGTTCACACCATCAGGTTGAAGGCTACACAGAGAGAATATGGAGTGTTTCTCCCCCAATCTAATGTGGCATCCATCACTAGGAGGTCTTTCCTTTTGCAGTGGATGGAGTGAAGTTCTTTGACAAAGCGGAACAAGCATTTTTCATTACTGAAACTAATGTTGCTTATTCCATTGTAAGAATAATCATAAAGAGCTAAACAGATGGAATTGGGATAATATTTTGTTTCTGCTTCAACTAAATAAGCAGTCTTCAAGCTAATATCCTCTATTAAAAATGAATGCTTCTGGAAAATTTACTGTGGTACCAATAATGGCAGATACTGGCAGACCCTTTGCAATGATATTTATAGGATTAAATACTGACATACGCAGTGAAAATTTTGTGTGCTTAAATACTCTTTAGATTTAGGTAGACACGTGAACAAGCAGGGAATAAAAGCATACAAACCACATGCAACACACACAAAGTGCTGATGGAACACAGCAGGCCAGGCAGCATCCTGATGAAGGGTCTCGGCCCGAAACGTCGACAGCGCTTCTCCCTATAGATGCTGTCTGGACTGCTGTGTTCCACCAGCATTTTGTGTGTGTTGTTTGAATTTCCAGCATCTGCAGATTTCCTCGTGTTTGCAAACCACATGCAGTCAGATGTGCTGTTTAAATTAGCATCATGGTCCACACAGACATTGTGGGCTGAAGGTTCATGTACTTATGTGTTCCTAATCTCATTTTGATTTCAAGAGTTTTGAAAGGCAGTTTAAAAGCTGTCAAATGATTTATTTAGAATAGAAGTTAACTTTTATGATGCTAATGATAACCTTATTCCAAGTAGTTTTTCTCGGCTGTGTGATAACTTGTTTCTTTTTAAATGATCATTCACAGGAGGAAGAATTTTACAAATTTTTAACCAACATTTGTATTGAATTATGAGAGCAGAAGGAAGCAAAATAGTGTTGCAGCAGCATTACAAATTTGGAAAGAAATTTAAATCCTGAAACCGATTTTGTAAAATATTTGTAAATGTTAGAAAATTGGCAGGGAATCCTAGTTTACATTCATGTTATTGACTTTGAAAATTGATAACCTGATTTCAAAAAATACATTGATGGTCTTGCTTCATTGTCCTAACTTCAATGAAACAGCTTTGCTTTCTTTCCTTGTCTGCCCTTCTGGCAAACGTTTACATGAGGCAAAAGAGAAAGTGTTCTTAAATGCTTGCTTCAAGTGCTTATAAGGTACTGTGGGTTTCTCACTGTTTGTATTTGAATTTTGAGGTGAATGAAAGAATTTAGAAAGCTGTGTATATAGAAGTACAAACAGAACTCTAAAAGCATGATTCCTATCTTTCAAGGAGAAAGTAGGAAGAGAATTGCCATGTATAGTACATTTTTATAAAAAGTATTAGAAATGAATAAAAGTTCAGTTCTGAAACCTACATCGCTTGAGGTGGCAGTGGATTGGCTTGTGAAATATGCAGCATGTCTGTGAGGTATTCTGGACATTATATATTGGGAAAGCTTTGTTTTAAAATAAATGATTAGGCAAGGTTGCTTTGTCATGGATATAATTGAAATACTAAATTTGACCCTATTTCTTTTTAGCTCTCCTTCATTCAACACTCATTAATGAACCCAGATATCTTCTGTTTTGCTGACTACCCATGTCATACTGTTGTGACAGACATTTTGAAAGCCCCCCCAGAAGATGACAACCGGGAAATTGCTACATGGTATGTACCTCTCAGAAGTTGTTTTCACATAAGTGATTCCACACAGAGCTGCAAAAGTTCAGTGTTTATATAAATGGGCCGTGTGTTAAAAGTAGTGCATTGGAACAATTTTGGAAAACATACCTGACTCCAATGTTTACATAACTTTAATGTTTTTATCTGTTTCTGACTCTATAGTTAAGGTTTACTGTATCATTTTATAGGTTTGCAGAATGTTATTGCAAAGAGGCAATTCAGGCCACCATGTGCACGCTGTCTAAAATTGCTATTTTAGTTAGTATTTTCCAGCTCTCGATAGATCATTGTTCTTCAGATGCTCATTCGTTTACTTTGTAAATAAGGATTTCTGAGTCTGCCACGTAGTGTTTCAGAATGACATTTTTTTTTCCTTTTTCAATCTTTATTATTATTATTATCAACATAATAAAATTGATACATAGATAATGGGATTACAAACATACACATTTCAACTGAACATGAAAGAATACATAAGCAATAGTTACAGTATAAATGAGTATTCCCAAATCATGGACAATACAAGTAATCAATAAACAAGACAAACCTAGGTATATCATAATATATATATTAAAAAAAAACAGAAAAAAGAAAAAAAAAATTATGCAAAAAAAACCTAATCTAACAATCTAATAACTAATAAGAAAAAAAACAAAAAAAAGGAAAAAGAAAAAATGAAAAAAAAGGGCTGTTTATAATATCAAACAAAAATACAAAATCATCAGTGTCGTCAACACCAATCCTCACAACGTATGTAAAATTGAAACTGGAAAAACAAATAGGCTTGGTCATCATATGAAAATATTGAATAAATGGTCTCCATATCTTTTCAAATTTAATAGAAGCATCAAATACAACACTTCTAATTTTTTCTAAATTTAGACATAACATAGTTTGAGAAAACCAATGAAATACAGTAGGAGGATTAATTTCTTTCCAATTCAACAAATAGATCTTCTGGCCATTAATGTAAGAAATGCAATCATTCGACAAGCAGAAGAGGACAAATGGACTGAGTCCATCATTGGTAAACCAAAAATTGCAGTAATAGGTTGAGGTTGTAAATCAATGTTCAATACCGTGGAAATAATATCAAAAATGCCTTTCCAATACTTTTTCAAAAGCGAACAAGACCAGAACATATGAGTTAAAGATGCTATCTCGGAGTGACATCTGTCACAAATAGGATTTATATAGGAATAAAAATGAGCCAATTTATCCTTGGACGTATGAGCCCTATGCACAACTTTAAACTGTATTAATGAGTGTTTAGCACATATAGATGATGTATTAACTAATTGAAGAATTTTATCCCAATTCTCAATAGGGGTAGTAAGGTTAAGTTCTTTTCCCAATCATTTTTAATCTTATAGAAGGGCTCTTCCCCATTCCCCAAGCCCTTTTCTCTCTCTCTCTCTCACCTTATCTTCTTGCCTCCTTCTGATGCTACTCCCCCTTTCTTTCTTCCATGGCATTCTGTCCTCTCATCAGATTCCTCATTCTCCAGCCCTGTATCTCTTTCACCAACTTCCCAGCTCATTACTTCACCAACAGCCCCCCTCCCCAGTTACACCTATCACCCTGTGTTTCTTCCTCCCGTCCCCCCAGCTTTTAGCTCTGACTCCTCATCGTTTTTTTTTTCTCTAGTCCTGCTGAAGGGTTTCGGCCCTAAACATTGACTGTACTCTTTTCCATAGATTCTGTCTGGCCTGCTGAGTTCCTCCAGCATTTTGTGTGTGTTGCTTGGATTTCCAGCATCTGCAGATTTTCTCTCCTTTGTAAGAGATGGGTTGAATGGCTTTGATTGTGTGGCAGTTTCTGAGATTGTTATTGAAGAGAATAAATGTGGATCAGAAGTATTTGTTCATTATTCATAATCGTTATGTTGCCTAAATACTTTTTAGAATCTACTTATTGATCATTAAGTGTGCAAATCTGATGACTAAAACGGACATGATATTTGAAGCATTCTTTTCAGGGGAATCCACTGTTCACCCCACTGTTTCTGATTTGAATGCTTGACTTGTGTTTTATTGCTAACTCAGTTTTATCCTTGATGCAGGAAAAGCTTAGACCTCATTGAGACCTTGCTGCGTCTTTCAGAGTTGGGACAATATGAGCAGGTCAAGCAGCTCTTTAATTTTCCTATCAAACACTGTCCGGATATGTTGGTACTGGCTTTACTCCAGATCAACCCAACCTGGCACACTCTGCGCCATGAACTGATCTCCACACTGATGCCAATTTTCCTGGGTAATCATCCAAATTCTGCCATTATCTTGCACTACGCATGGCACGGACAGGTAGGCTTTAAATTTTTTTTACTTTGGGGAATCTGGCTTAGGGGTCGTTTTCCTTGCTCAAAGGATTTCTTGGAATTTTTGTGAAATGTCAGCTGTTCAACTAGTACGTGATTACTTAATTCATTGACTAGAGCAGTTGTAAAAGATTCTTTCTAACTAGAATTAATGTAATAGTTTTATTTAATGTGTTGTGCAGAAGACTAACTTATGCAAATACACAGATATAGTTAATGTCATTCTATGCTATTACTCATAGTACATCCTTGGCATCAAGCAGCAGGGTAAAAGTGTCAACATGAAGGTCATCATTAAATCCAACCTGCTACATTCTTGAATATATATTTTTTAATGTATTTGCTTTCATTTGACCATCTCTGCAGGATGGTAGATGTGAACATCTTGAAAGGCCAAATTGCAAGTGGGGAGAAGAGAGTATCATGGTGAAAAATGGCCACAAATCCAGTATATAAAAGTAGTATGACATGCAAGTCTAATATTGATATACGAGAAAGTGCACCGCCTGTCTGTAGATTACTTGTAGACTACAGCGCACTGTTACTCACTGTTGAACGGATGCCAACCAAAACTATTCTGTGATAGTGGGAAGGAATGAAACCTGATGTTCTTCGGGGGACCTCTTAGATTTAACCTCAGCGTGGTGAAATTGGAATTTTTAACAGTGCCTTTGTAACCAAGAAAAATATTGTAACTTTTAAAGCTTTCATTTAATAGCATGTGAGGTATCTCATAGTGAGTTTTCTTGCACCTTATAGGGTCAATCTCCCTCAATCCGACAATTGATCATGCACGCGATGGCAGAGTGGTACATGCGTGGGGAGCAGTATGATCAGGCTAAGCTCTCTCGCATTCTAGATGTAGCTCAAGACTTGAAGGTAAGAACAAGCACCAACTCTCAATATGTTCATTAACAGACTTGTTCAGTACGTTGGTGATATGTCTAGACATGAGCCTGTGACCTGTTTTTGTTATACTAAGCCTGTTCAGATACATTATATTTCTGTTTTATGCATGCTGTCTGTTCAAATTTTGAGTGGGTGAGATATCTGTCATAGATGGGCTTGACGTGATCAGCTTACCAAGGTGCGTTTATGAGAGAGAGCGTAAAAGCAATGCTGACATTGTAAGATGCCAAAAACACCACAGTAATTGGAAAGTAAGGAAACAGCTGGGAATCTGAAATTAAAACCAATGTTTAGTTGTAGTCCTGCACTGTTTTATTCGTTCTCTTTCATTCTCTTCTATTCGCATCTGCAACAAATAGGGCAACTTCTGTGTCATGCAGTTTTTTTTGTCATTACCATTTCATAGGCACTTTACACTAAAACAACAGGTCAGGTACAGGGTGACCTGCTACAAGTAACTTGCTCAACTGATATATCTTTCCACCATTACAAGGCAATAGATGGACTTTGCTCCAATTGTCTAGATGAATATGGCACCAACCACACAAGCATTTCTGTTTGATTGGCACTCCATCACCACACCTAACTTAAAAATCTCTCCATGCAGCTCATACATGATGCACTGTAGCAGCCTGCAGGGCCTTTTCCACATCTCTCAAACCCATAAGCTTTACCAGGCACAATATGGGAAGTGGGCGAATGAGAAAGCTGCCACTTGTAAATTCCCCTCCAAGTAGAATACGGTTGTGTCACCTTCATGCAGAATTAGGGGTTGGAACAAAAAGTACATACCTGGGAGTGCTGAGCAAACTTATTTGCTCAGTCGCCCATTCACTGAGTTAGTGAGGCTGGCTTTTCCCATGCCTACTGACACATGTTTCTGTGATTCTCATTAATTTTTTTTGTCCATTTCTGATATGGGGATAATTTTTAGTGGTTCTTGGGCCTGGAACTCTTATCATAACCTGGGGAATGAGAGTTTCTGCCAGGGCAGAGGCAGGTGTGTGGTTATAATACTTGATTGGTCATGATCTCTTGAATGGTGAAAGAAGTGAATGGATAAATACTTGTAGAGTTGTGACTCAAGCATGCCAAAATGTAACTCCATCAGATTTATGTTTAGCCGCTCTTTATAAAACTGTTGATTTGTGTCTGAAGGAGTTTGAAAGTTTGAGTTTGGAGCTGATTTAGATTGTGATTGAATGTCCCTCTTCTGTACAGGCCTTGTCTATGCTGCTAAATGGTACTCCGTTTGCCTTTGTTATTGACCTTGCTGCACTTGCATCTCGCCGAGAATACCTCAAACTTGATAAATGGTTGACTGATAAAATTCGTGAGCATGGGGTAAAGTATCATTGTTAAACTTAACAGTTTTAATGTCAAACTATTCAATCTGAAGTTATACTGTGAATACAGCAATCTTTATTAAATTCTAATTTGTGTATGGACTTTAATGCAAGATTAAATATGCAATGAAATGCCTCAACAGAAACTATTTAAATTTGCTGTTAAGTATGGGCTAAAAATTTATTGTATAATTTTCTGCACAATAGGATGCTCCTAAACAAAAATAACATTACATCTGAATAAGGGTCTTTCGCATTTTGATGTTTATGCCATAGTTAATAAGATACTGCCACATTAAGGTGTCCTCTGATGCTTGTATACACCTACCAGCTGGATTAGAAACTGTTTTGGCAAGGGCATGGAAGGATGTATTTCTGTTTTACCTCCTTGATCAAATGGTACATGAGCAAACTACAGGATTTGAAAGGAAAGGTTGTGGAATCTATTAAACTTTTCTGTAATTAAGTGCATTTGAATCTTAAGGTTGCATGGGAGCACAATAAGACATGCAGATGGTTAGCGGGTACTTGCATTGGTGGTGAGATGATATGACACAGGATGGGGAATGAAGCAATGAGGTAGATCTTCCACTGCCTTTAAATATCAAGACACCTGTCCTTGAACCATTGTGTCTTCTTTCAGCCTATCCTCAAGGAACGGTGGCACTGGGGCACAATGCAGTGTAACGGCTACTTCAATGCAAACAGCAAACTTTGTCTATAGAAAGGCTCTGATAACTGGCGAGGTTTTGCCTCAAGATAACTGGGCATCAAAGCTGTCAGTGTTGCTGTTTGTGACATCTCTTCAACAACTGAGAAATCTCTTTTATAAGCTGTTTAAAATATTTGAAGTATTAGAAATGTTTATTAGAAATAGAAAGCAAGAACACCTATTCTAATCAGCAAATGCAAGGTTCTGCTTGTTCTTCTGACAGCTGATTTATTCCATTCACTATGTGTACTGAGCTACTCTCAACACAAACTGTGCCATATGTTGTAACCTTGGGACAAATTTTCTTTTAAAAAAACCAAAGGGGAAAATGAATTTGAATATGTTGCTGGGACTTGACTATCTGAGTTACAGGGAAAGGTTGAATAGGTTGGGACTGTATTCTTTAGAAAGTTTGAGAGTGAAGGGAGATTTGATAGATGTATGCAAAATTATGAGGGATACTGATAGGGTAAAAGGAAGTAAGCTTTTTCAACTGAGTTTGGGTGAGACTAGAACTAGAGGTCATAGCTTAAGCATGTGAGGTGAAAATGTTTAAGGGGAACATGGGGTGGCCAACTTTTCTCAGAAGGTGGTGAAAGTGTGAAGTCATGGGTGTGGGTTTGATTTCAACATTTAAGAGAAATTTGGCTAAGTACATGGATGGGATGGGTTATAGAGGTCTCTGTCTGCATTTAGGTTGATGGGACAAGGCAGAGTAATAGTTTGGCACAGGCTAGATGTGCCAAAGAGCTTGTTTCTGTACTGTAGTGTACTATAACTAATTCTGTGACTTACTGTGATGGTCAGTTTCCTTCATTTATGTTTCCCTCCTTAATCCAGTGTAGCTGCTCAAAATAAGATGGCAATGTTAGCTGAGTATTTATTTTCACAGGAACCATTTATCCAGGCATGTGTTACGTTCCTAAAAAGACGGTGTCCTTCCATCATGGGTGGACTGGCTCCTGAGAAGGAACAACCTAAGAGTGCTCAACTTCCTCCAGAAACACTGGCTACAATGTTGGCTTGTCTACAGGCTTGTGCAGGGTAAGGAAACTTTATTTCATTTGGAAATTAAAATCAGTTAACCATTTTAGAAGTTGCACAAGTCATTAGGTGCTAATGATTTGTGATCCATAGCATTAGCAAATGAGAAGTCTATGTGTAAAGTATATTGGCTGTACTTCAAACAAGGTATAGTAGGAGGACTGTAGGTTGTGTTTAGTGTTGTACTTCCCTTGAAGTTACTTTGGCAGCAGGAATGATAAAGTACAAGATCATAACTTAAAAGTTTGATTAATTTTGAAGTTACGGTTGTGAAGTTTTAGTCTACATTTTTTCAGAATTGTTCTATGGGGAATTGTGACAAAGTGCAAGGAGTTGCATTTCTTGTACTATTTCTACTAAATAAGACAAGCTGTTCCATTGGTGCAAATTCTTGTTAATTTGCTAGGCTTTAAACTGGGCTGGAGTGGTGGGCAAAAGGAAGAGTGGAAAATAAGGTTAGTTTATGTTCAGGGAATATGTTTAGGTGAGTGAACACCAAGATTTATAGATTAGAAGTTGAGGCAACAAAGGCAATGTGTATGTAGCAGAGGCAATAAATAAGCAAGTAAATCAATTACATATATTGAGTAGATTTTAAAAATGTGCAAAAACAGAACTGTATATTTAAAAAAATGTGAGGTAGTGTCCATATTACAATGAAAATGAAGGAGGATGCAAATGTCTAAAAGATTGTTTAAAGGCAGTGTGTTATTTGCACTAAGTGAAAGCCCTGATTTTGTTAATTTGCAGTCAATCAAAAGAACATGGCAGTTGAATGCCTCCATCAATAACTATTAGGAACTAATACACTTTTATAGTACCGTAGGAGTTTTGGTAGTCTTCTAATTTACTCTGTATCTCATTTAAATACATATTGTTACACAGTTAAATGGGAATTTGTCTTTTTTCCCCCTTTAACAATTTCCATGAAACCGGCTAATTGTGGCAGCTGTTTATTTTGACCAAGTTAACTGGAATCCACTGTAATGGTTAGAATTTGCTCAACTTTGGTTAAAAATTTTATTTGACTGTATGAAGCTCTACAAAGTGTTGCTTGTCTTACGTTTTGTTAGCAATTCCTGCATGCAGTGATGATGTTGCAATTCCTTTTCCCCTTCAGGAGTGTGTCACAGGAGCTGTCGGAGACTATTCTCACAATGGTGGCTAACTGTGGCAGTGTCATGAACAAAGCCCGCCAGCCACCTCCAGGAGTAATGCCCAAGGTCCGAGCACCTAGTACCAGCAGTATAGAAACCATGTCACCTGTACAGGTAAAAACAGTGAGCGCACAAGGTTGTCCTGTTCCCTTAATGTGCTTAGGTGAGGCCTGATGTTAAGTCATTCTTTAATGCAATTTTTGATCAGTTACATTTTTTGCACCGTTCAGTGTGGAGTGCCACATCTTAATCATTGTCTCTGGGAAAGGAGTGATAGTTTAAATTTGCAGAGGGGGGAAGATAGTAATGGAAGAAGAAACGTGGAATAGGACGACACAGACTTTTGCCAGCTGCAGCCAAGTATGTCAAAAGTAGTTATTTGCTGGTTCTCATGCATTTTATGACTGAAGAGGGGAGGGATGAAATAAGCAGAAAGTAATGTTTAAGGAAAAGAGGCATTTAAATTTTAACCATAATGCATTTAGTGTATTTGCCAAGATTAGAGGTAAAATTTGATTCAAATATGTAGCCTTGCCTTAAGTATTTTTAGCTCTTCTAGGAAAGGTATGCCTTTGGGTAGAATTGTAGCAGATTGTATTTGTCACTGTTCCGTACTTCTGGACACAATCACATCAAGTTTACAATTTATCAATCTGTTATTTTACAAAACATTTCATCTACAAGAATTTTAAAATTTTAATTATTTTCTGGATTCTGATACCATCTCCCATTTCAACTCTCTTTCTAGATTGATCCATTATCTGGCATGGCTTCATTGACAATTGGTGGATCAGCTGCATCCCTCACTCCGAGTATGCAGGGTTTCACAACTAACCTGAGTTCTGCATTCAATACTCCTCAATCACCAGCGAAAGCCTTTCCTCCACTCTCGACACCAAACCAGACAACTCCCTTCAGTGGTATTGGCGCTCTTCCGTCTCAACTACCAGGTTAGAAATGGTGGCCACAGTCACATGTAGTTTCAATGGTGTTGCTTACCCAGGTGATGATAACTTGCCTGTCTTCATGTTAAGATAGTCAACTTTGGTTTGGTTAAGGATAAGCTGTAATATTGCCATGATTAACTATAGTGGTGTTTTTATTTAAATTTATTATGATGTAATATCTTTCTGCTTTTGTGTAGGTGAATTGGAATTCTGTTTTCTCAAGCATGAATTCTTAAAAGCATTGAGATTTCTCTGGTATTTGTCATTAAATGACTAAATTGCATTACTAATTTCCAGTTTGCTATACCAATTTGGCTAACCAGCTAAATCTATCTGTCACTAATTGGCCTTTTATGTACTTTTTTAACTACTTGATTTAAAAAAAAATTTTATGCATTATTTGGTGGATCACTTTCCCTCCTTTTAATTAACTTTCCTTGTCTATACAATATAAACTTTGCAATAGTTTTCATTAATTTTTAGTTGCCTTTGATTTTCTCGCTAAAAAATGGTAAGAAGGCAGTACGGGATTATGACTTGGTTTTGAATTGTTTATATATCTGTTTGTGCTGGCTGTGGTGTGTTGTGGATCATGTAGTTTTGAAGTTTCTGCTCTGAAACAACTAACACCTACTACTACCAAACTAGCTGCTGTATTTCTAGATGAGTGTACTGAATATCAGGCAAATTGTGCTTAAGGCCTAATGGTACCCATGTTGATAAAAGCTTTAAGTTTCATGAAGAATTCTTCAGTTACTTTCACCCACCAGTGTGCGCTTGTCTTTTTCGGCGTTCTACCAGCAAAAGCACAGTGCAGTAATTCAGTTCTCCTCAACTCTGCTTTGTCTTTTCAATTGCTTGAAATTACTTGATTTTTATTATGGGCGTTGAACATTGAATGCTAAACTGGTGGTTTTAAAACTGGGAAGGGAGGATGTAAAATGTTTAAATCTAAAATTTGGAATGAAGGAGTAATCAAATGCACTGTATAATAAATGGCATTTTATTTGTATGCCCAATATGCATATTTTATGCTTGGATCCCTGTTTAAAAAGGCAAATGAGCACATTTAGAACAGAAGAGTTGGAGATTTTCTACTGAGAATCTCTAATACGCTGCTTGCATCTTTCTTTGAGAAAGGGCTGTTAAATATTATTGCAACATGGGTAGATCATCAATATGTTAATGTAGTTAAAGGGGTATGCAAAGTCCAGGTTACATTCAAATCAGCCATGGTTTTAATTGAATGGCAGAGCAGGCTTGAGCGGCCAAGTATGTTTATGTTAGCTAGTGATATCACTGTGTTTACCAATTTGCTTTATTTTGTTTATTTTACTTTAATAAACATGTTTTTAAATGTGAAGATCTAAGAAATCTTTTTATGGGATTTTTTGGAAACTATTGTTGCACTGTTTGGGCTTTAACTTATGAAGGATGTGGGTGTAGAAATATGTTATGATGTCAGCAAATTCAGAAAGATGTTGAAATGTGAGGCCTTAAGAGTATTTTCCTTTGAAACCTATGATCAACCATTTCATTGCAAATATGCTTTGCACTTCTCCAATGCCTGTTGTACCTTTGTCCATAATGTGTGGGTCATGCCAGTCGTGGATGAATACACCGGTTAACAACTCTGATTGCATGTAGAAATAAGTCAAATTCCCTGTTGCCCTTGATAATGGGTAGAAGCTGCAGTACTAACATCTTCCGTCCATAGCTGAACTAATTCTGTCAGACGGCCATTTGAACATTGTTGGAGTAAATAAAACCCAAACTTCCTCTATGCAAGTTTGAATCTTCGTCTTCAGGAAACTGAGTTTTTATCTGTAAGCCCATGCCCTTGATAGTCTTGCAGTAACTTCACACATTGCTGTCCTGGGAGTTGGTTAGTTGACATCAGCAATCAGTGATCCCTCTTATTAGCCAGTGAACTATCAAAGAGAGCCGAGGTTTTGCAGATGCTCTCATTGGCATGGTTCTACCCACAATTATTATGTTGTCCTTTGTTCTATATGCTAAGTATGCAGTTTAATAATGTGCTTGAACTTGGCTTCTGAATTTGGATATGCTCGAAGCATTTGGTATGTAGGACAATGAATTTCTTTCCTCTGGGTATCATTTAGGGTGTCTAGTGGAAGAATAATGCATTAAAGATCTGCAAGTTCTCTGAGGGGGAACAAAGGGGAATACAGTTGATCAATAAGCAGACTCCCCAGAGAACAGACCCAGTTTTAAAGATTTGCTATGGTGTTTTGCTTCAAGGTTGACATGCAAACTATTAATGGGCTCAGATCACTTGGTCTCTCATGTGCTTCTAGGGTGAATGTGAAAATGGTATGTGATCCACAGCCCTCCCTCTGGAACTGTGTTCCAAGGAAGTGAGACAATCACTAAAGAGCTTGGTTTGTTCAAAGTCTGTCAGTTGATGTGCATGGTGCCCTGGGATGTAAACACATAGACGTCCAATTTGAAGGGTTTTGTTTAAGAGATCATACTGAAAAGATGAAGAGAATTCTACATAATCAACTGATTCTGATGTCGTTTTCAAAATAAGTCATTAATACATGTTGTGTTTCCAGCATTGTGTGTTTGACTTCCTAAGTATAAGGATAAAAGCACAAAAGATTTGATGTGCAACATTACTTGATTTTATATCTACAGGAAGTTTGGGCACAGGGAGTTTGACTGGCATGGGAACTGGTGGACTTGCACTACCAACTGTGAACACTGACCCTTTTGGGCAGCGAAAGATGAGCACATCTGGACTGAACCCACAAACATTCCAGCAGAGTAAGATGAAAACTTGTAAGTGGTTGTGTTGTCTGTGACTGTTGTGAGCGTGGCCAAGCCTATTCTATTTGGTTTAGCAAGAATTAGTTCCCCAGAATGATTCACCCAGCCAAGACTCAAAATAGGTTTTCTTAGATAGCGAATTGAAGTAGTTCTGGGTATTGAGTTTGTGTACTGCTTTTGTTATAAATTCTGCTATTGAGTGAGTGATTTGTTAAAATTTTTAACGGGACATTTTTGGTGTGTTGATGTGCACTCAGTACAGCTTAAGCTTTATTTCATTTTCCAAAGCAAACCATCAAGGTTGTTGAAATTAAAAACAAAATGCTGGAAGTACTCAGCAAATCAGGTAGCTATTTATCTTAATGGGTTTACCTTTTAGAATTGGGTAAAGGTACAGAAGCTCGTATTGAGATGCAGTGAAATAAGAGAGGGATGGAGGAGTAAAAGCAGGTCTGTGATCAAAAGGAAGGTTCCCATTACGACCCTCTTGCCTTGCACTATCATCCTTTGCTGTCATTTGTCTGGCTTCTGCCTTGATCTCATTTTGTTCTTAACTGCCCTTTTAAAGTTTTGTAGTCTCTCTTTGTTCTGAAGATATAGTTTTAAAATATCAACATTATTATTATGTTATATGATGTAGACAATCACAGTCTTTGCCCATAATTGTTTATGACAAATTGTTTTTACAGAAGTGGTTTGCCGTTGCCATCTTCTGAGCAGTGCCTTTACAAGACGGGTGATTCCAACCAATATCAATACCTTTCAGAGATTGTCTGCCTGGCATCAGTGGTCACATACCAGGACTTGTGATATGTGCCACCTGCTCCCATGGCTTCAAATGACTCTGATTGGAAGCTAAGCAGGTGCTATACTTTGCCCAAGGATGACTCACAGGCTAGAAGGGGAAAGGGGTGTCTTTGGCAGCGACTTATCTCCACCCTGTCACCTAGTTAAAATACCATTTTTTTTCTCTCTTCATGGATGGCATTTGATTTGCTTCTTATTTCCAGCGTTTTCTAAATTTTATCTTGCAGGGTTTTTATTTAAAAATTGGGAATCTGTATCTGAATCCATGATTACCGACTTGCCTAAATATAATTATCAAAACGATTTGAATCCAAAGCAAGGAATTTGTTATCAGAGTTGGTTTTTCTGTGAGGAACTTTGGGATGGAAGGGTGGTGTGGAGAAGGAATCTTATTAATGCAAGCTCATGTGCAATGGAGATTGGCCATGACGGTATTTTGGGAAGATAAATCTTTTCGCTGAATAAGAAGTTTTAGAAGTTGCTGAATGTTCTAAGTTGAACCTGACCATATGAAGAACTTCCAAAACAACTAGGAGTGCAAAAAATCTATTATCATCACAAACACAGGAACATGTCAGAGGAATTAGAGCAGGGGTAATTCATAAGGCCTTCAAGTCTCCTTTCCCTTTGATTGAGATTATGGTTCATCCTTCACATTGTGTTTGTTTCCCTGTATGATCATGTCCTTAATTCCTTTGAATATATGGAAGGACTGAGCATGCACAACCACATGGGTAGAGAATTCTTCAATAGCAGTGCACCTTGAAATTTTTATCTCTCATTCTTAGTTTGGTCTATTAGTGGTTCTCATTTGCCAGGTAAAGTTCAATCTCTGTTCACAATTAATTTTTATTTTTTCTACAGTTCTTTTGCTCCCAGTACTTTTGTGTTTCCCTGCAACCTACCCCGCCTTACTCCCCCTCTTCCCCCCCCCCCACCACTCACTCATTTTGGCCCTGTATATCATTGTCTGAGTGAAGTAAGTGGGCTGTCTCATCTTGAAAAGAGATTCACACAGCTAATTATTGAGATTAAAATATTGTCTTATCACAAGCTGCTCATGAAGAATGATGTGACTGAAACAGATTCTAAGGGGACGTAATGGTAGGTAGTAAGATGCTTCTGTAAGTGAGAGAATTGAAGAAGTGGATGTAGTTGCAAGATAAAAATGCCAGGTATTGTTCAATCTCTGTTCCCAAATGAAGTGCTTAGGAACGTATTCTTTTGGAGGGTAGTGAACCTTTGGAATTCCCTCGCCTAGAGGATTTTGGAGGCTAGATCTCGAGGTATTTAAAGAGGAAGTTTGAATGATCGGGGCTTTGAGGAACTGCACAGAGGAATTGAGACCTGGATGCTTTGAATGGATTTTGTTTGTTTCAGAGGATTATCACTCTAAGTAATGAGGATAGGCACATACTAAATTCTCCCTCAGGGCAATCTGCCCATTCTCAATCAATATAGTAGGCAGGCAAGATTTTGTGAGTGCAAGAATAAAAGTACACTCCTTGCTCAGGATATGATCTCTCTGAAGGTCTGTATGCTAATATACTCCAACACACTTTCAAAGCCCAACATTCTATTTGCCTTCCTTATTTATTCAATCTGCATGTTAATTATATTTGTCAACAAGGACAACCAGCTGCTTCCGAGTATGATTTATTATTTCTTTTGTAGCATTTTGACTCTGGATGCTGTCACCTTTCATTGCCCACATATCAGCAAACATTATTTACTATATATTTGTTTCTGTTTTCAGAGTTGTTATTTTGTAAATGAACAATATATTCCTATTTTGTCCATTGACAAATCTTCTATCCATGCTACCCACTTCCAGTCTCATGAGTCTTTTGTGTAACTGTTTATTTGTCTGAAGTTTTACCAAATAATAATAGGAGGTTAAGTTGGTTCTAAGATGTCAAAACCTTGCAACAAAATTGTAGATAGGGAATAGATTGAATTATGGAAATCACCATTCATTGTTGAACATGCAATGCTTTAGAACTTTCATGTAATCTAATCAGGAACAACAGGGAATCTGAACATAGATTTATGGCAAAGTAATTTTCTGTCGTGGTGAGATAGTGGGAAATAATGCATAAAGGTTTGTCCAAATTGCACTCAATTTAAATCAGTGAACAATATTGTTTACTCTTGCCGGTGAGAAGAGGGATAAACTTCCCCTATTTTGAGCACTGTTCCAGGTTGTACCAATAGATGCATGTCTGTTACGAATGTTTGTCTGCATGTTTGTAAAATGTCTTACTGTGCTGAAATTTATCATCGCCATGAGTTTTAATCTTCAATTACTTGCATACACTGTCACTTAACAAAAATGCTGAGAGTAATTATTTAGCTTCAAATGGTACCAATCCTAGTGCAGATATTCCATTTACCCCATTAGGATAGAACTTTTGCTGAATGAATGAACTTTTACAAAGCTGGTTCCTGTTTAGATATCCTACCAAAATTCAACAAATTAATAACAGTATACTTCTGGAAATATTTGTGTTTTATTCTGGCCATATTTAAAGTTCAGTATAAAGTTCAGCCAAACTGGTTCTTTATTTGTGTATTAACTGAAGGTGAAACCTGTGCACAAATCAACTTGAAGTACCCAGTCTTTTCAAAAAAAAAAGTATTTATTTTATAATCTATTATTTTCTGAAGCAAGTGGAAATGTTTGGAATTGGTTTCAATTGAAGTTGATTTTGTGTGTCTATTAATACTTCCTTAAAACAAGGCTATTTTTAAAATTTGGTAACCTTTAATCACAGGCTTGTGTCCCAATGGAGTTTGGAGTTTTCAAAGGTATTGAGTCCTTTAGTGCCCCCGTGTGTGAAGATGGTTTCCAGTACCTTATTCAAATGGACATTTTCAGTTGCAAGTGCCATGAGAAATTTATCTTCTTTGGAATTAGCATGCCAGAAAACCAGTGGTGATCTTTATCTTCATTCATTCACCCATTTTTGTTCCCAAGATCCTGTAATGACTGGGGACTTGGACATTTTCAGTTAACCTAATAATTTTCAGATTTAGGGCTCAGGAGGAGAGGTAGAAAGGCAAGTGAGGAATGGATAGGAAGATTTATTTATTTTATTTTATTTAGAGATACAGCATGAAACGGGTCCTTCCAGTCCTTTGAGCTGTGTTGCCAGCAACCCACCGATTTAACCCCAGCCTAATTATGGGACAATTTACAATGACCAATTAACCTGCTAACCGTACATCTTTGGACTGTGGGAGGATGACATTGGAATTGAATTCTAAACTGGGCTGCGATAGTGTTGTATTAACCACTATGCTACCTTGTAGATGGTTGGTGGGAGTTCTAAATTTCCCATGGTTGTGTGAATAAGTGCTTCTAGCTAAATTCTGATTTGGAGGTGTTCTCTTTTACTGGTTTCTTGTTACAGAAGTCTGTGCACCACATCTACAGAATTTATCTCAGCAGTCATAACATTTCCTAGCTAACTGACAAGCCTGCACTTCTATTTTGATTTTAATGGATTGTGATTACAAGGTGGAAGTCTGGAGTACTGGACACTGTACTCCTAGTTGTAGTGTTCTATTTGATTTAGCTAGGTAATAGTAAGCCAGTATTAGCGGGCTCCTTGCTCAGTGTGGATCAAAGATTTTGACTAAAGACACTTATTTTATTTTTGCCTTTTTAATAGGAGGCCACAATAACTTCATTGTTCTTAGGTCAACTTCAATAGTTAATACAATGTATAGACATTCGTTAGCGTTGAATGAGTTGCCTTTTATTTATGTTTTCCCTGTGACTTTTCTCACAAGGTTGCACTATTTTGGAGAGGGGCGGGGGGGAGGAGGAGCAGGAAATGGAGGGGAGTAACGAGTATAATTTTAAATCTAGCTTGTAATCATCATGTTTTAACCCAAATATTTATCAGTTTGAAATCAAGTGGAGCCAAATCTGAAATACTACTTCAAATACATGGCAAACTTTGGAGATCATTGGTATAGTATCATTAAATCAGTATTTGATTTTAAATTGTAATGAAAGCCCAGTGCTGGCAGATGCACTGCATATTGTTTATTCTAAGTTTGTGGCTTTGTATGTATCGTTTAATGGCATATAGGAAGTAGATTTTGATGGAATTTTCTGTTGTTTTCCAACTCTACACAGCTGACCTTTCTCAGGTATGGCCGGAGGCAAATCAGCACTTTAGCAAGGAGATTGATGATGAAGCTAACAGTTACTTCCAGCGAATCTACAACCATCCACCCCACCCTACCATGTCTGTTGATGAGGTTAGTATTAATAGCCAATCAATGTTCACTGTCCATGTGCTGTCATTTTGGGTGCAGTTAATTGGTAGTAAACTACACTTGAAGTAGCAGTTATGCTGTTGAGTTAGATTCTTGCTAATTTACCTGCCCTAATACAAGATGCTTAATAAAATTAGAAGGTGAAAAGGTACATATTGCATATCACTGAATATGCAGATGAAGGTTTGTGATACTTTAATTGTGACATATTTGTTGTAGAGCTAATATGGGCTTCCTGCCCTACAAGTAAATATTTGTGTACAAAGATTTCAAACAATACAATTTCTTATGCTATTAAAGAAAATAATTCAATAATAAAGTACAGCTTTCACAAAAAAAAATATGGCACCTGTAGTTCAGAGCTCCCTACAAATTTTGGAGTAGTCTAGCATAAACTTAAGTTAAATTTAGAGGTTTTCATTTAAAAGCTTGCATTATGCTCCTTAATTTGATTAAAAAATTTGGGCTATAAGTTTAGATTAACAATCTGTATGTTCTTTCTTGATGAAAAATGGTGGGTGTAGTTTTTAAGATGGACAAATTGCAATGGAATGTATCTTCTATCCCAGTTGACCAGTTAAATATGACTTTATGGCCATGCACTTTGGTGGAACAAATAAATGGGCAGACTGTTAATTAGGTGAGGAGAAGATTCATGTTAATATAGAATATTGAAGTTGATTGTCATGAAACTTTGAATTGAACATTAAGGAATAATTGTATCCTGCCCTTTAAGATTTCTAAACAATAGAATCTGGAGCACGTAAGTAGAAAATACCAGAAGTAGCAAACAGGTGAAAGAACCTACAAAGGCAGTTGATATTTTTCAGGTTTATGATCTTTCTTGGGAATTGGGAAGAGAAAAAGATACATGTTAGAATACAGGACAGGTATGTTAAGATGCAGGGAAAATACAAGGGTACTTTGATAGTTTGATAGCATGAAGGTGATAATGCAAGATTAAAAAAAATGAAGAGATTTGTGCTTTCTCATGTTTATAGTGAATAGATTTGTGAACAATAAACTGAATTTATGGAAACTGTAAATGAGAAGCAATAATTACCTAAAATTGCCTAAAATAAGAATAAGACAATAAATGGTGGGTCTGTGAATGTTTTGAATCAGGAAGACAATGATGTTTTTCAGGTGATGTGTCATTCCTTCTGGGTGGGGGGGGGGTGTGGTGGAGATGCTTCCCTACCAAGGAGGAGAAAGGCGCTCTTTCCCTTTGCTAGACCGCAGGTCATCCTTGTTGGTCAAGGTGCGGCACCTGCTTGGCCCCCGATCAGGATCATTTGGAGCCTTGGGAGCAGGTGGTGGATGGTCATATGAGTAGCTGGTGCATATCACGGCTCCTGTTTATGCGACTACTGTCGCCAGGCAGACAATCTCTGGAGTATTGATAATGGTTGAGGTCGCCCATCTTGTTAAGAAACTGCTCAGGATTTTGTATAAGTAACCTAAGTACAATTGATCTAAGTGTGCTTGGAGTCATCAAAGGAGCAGTCATTGACGGAGTGATCTGAGGCAGAGTGGTAGGACTTTGGCTCATTCGGGCTTCGGCGAAGTGAGTGAGTGGACTTCATTTTTCTTTAAATTTTTTTTGAGGAATAAATAGCATACTTGTAGGGTTAGTACTTTGCTCTGGGTGTCAGATGTGGGAATCTTGGGAATCTTCTAGTCTCCCAGATGGCCACATCTTCACCAGGTGCACCGAGATGCAGCTTCTGAGAGACCGTGTGAGGAATCTGGAGCTGCGGGTTGATGACCTACAGCTTATTAGGGAAAGTGAACTGAAGATAGATAAGAGCTACAGGGGCTTAGTCACCCCAAGGCTGCAGGAGTTAGATAAATGGTTGACTGTCAGGGAAGGGATGGGAAGAGCTCAGATAGTAGAGAGCACCCCTGTGGCCATCCCTGTGAGTAATCGTTATCTCGTTTTGGATGCAATTGGGGGGGGGGGGGGGTGACCTGACAGAGGATGCCCATGCTGATCGAGTCTCTGGCACTGAGCCTGGTTCTGTGGTGCACAAGGGAGATGATAAGATGAGGAATGCGGTAGTCATAGGGGATTCCATAGTGAGAGGAATAGAGAGAAGGTTCTGTCAGCCTGATAGAGATACCTGCATGTTGTGTTGTCTCCCAGGTGTCAGGATATGGCAGTGGTCCCCAGTCACCGGACCACAAAGCACGTGTTACCAGGCCATGCCGCGAGGAAACGATATGATTTAGTAATATGAAATGATAAGAGTCAGATGCACCTTTCCTCATTCCCTGTCACGACCACTGTTGAACTTGAACGCACGCGAGGTCATTACACATGCGAAGCCATTAACCACGTGAGGTCATCAATTGCCTAAACCAGGAGTTAGCAACCTTTTTTGCACAGTGGACTAGTTTAATATTGGCAATATTCTTGCAGACTGGCCGACGGGCAGGGCGGGGGGGTGGTTGATGGGGATGTTAATCACGACGGAATATAGGTGATAAGTCAACTATAAGTCACTTATAAGCGGCTAATACACTTAATTTCATTTCTAAAATGGTTTATTTAACAAATTTAATATTAAACACACACCGCATATTTTCCTGGCATGAATATAGTGATAAGTCAATTATAACTTACTTATAAGTCAATAGCATCATAACATTTTAAGTAACATTTGGATATTAAACACACAGTGCATATTTTCCTTGTATGAATATATAAAATTATTGCCACACACCAGTGAGAGGACAAGGTAGGGGCTGTAGGTCCCCATACCGGGGCCGTGGTGGTCGCAGTCTGGAGAGAGCGGGTGACGAAAGTTTGGCTTGAGGGATGACTTTCAGCAGATCACAGCGAGGTAGCTGCTCTGCTACTTACGAAACCCTGAGCCTGAATTAGATTGTCTGTGAATATTTTAGCACTGGGTTCCCCACGAACATTCGGTGCGCTAAATAGATTCAGAGGCAGTGCCCATCTGTCCGTGCTCCAGGCCAGCAGCAATGGCACTTCTTGCCAGCCACGTGAGGCAGCCGGTTACCCAAGGCCAACCAGTGATCCGTACGGGCAAGGGTATCACTGCGTTTAGGCGACTGATGATCTTGCATGCGTTCAAGTTCAACAGTGGGCATGACAGGGAATGAGCAAAGGTATAACTGACTCATATCGTTCATATCGCCAAATCATATTATTGGGGAGAACGCAGTGATACCCTTGTGCCAGGGTTTACTGGTTGGCCTCGGGTAACTGGCCGGCGAGAAGTGCCGTTGCTACTGGCCTGGAGCGCAGAGAGATGGGCACTACCTCTGAATCTATTTAGCACACTGAATGTTATTGGGGAACCTGGTGCTAAAATAGTTGCAGACGACCTAATTCGGGCTCAGGGTTTCGTAAGTAGTAGAGCAGCTACCTCGCTGTGATCTGCTGAAAGTCATCCCTGGAGACAAACTTTTGTCATCCGCTCTCTCTAGACTGCGACTGCCGCAGCCCAGGTACGGGGACCTCTAGCCCTTACCTTGTCCTCTCCCTGGTGTGTTGCAATAATTTTATATGTTCATATGAGGAAAATATGTGCTGTGTGTTAAATATCCAAACGTTACTTAAACTGTTATGATGCTATTGACTTGTAAGTGAGTTATAATTGACATCACTATATTCATGCAAGGAAAATATGCGCTGTGTTTAATATTAAATTTGTTAGATAAACCCTTTTAGAAACGAAATTGAGTGTATTATCCACTTATAAGTGACTTATAGTTGACTTATCACCTATATTCCGGTCGTAATTAACACCCTCCCCAAGCCCCCATCGGCTGGTCTGCAAGAATATTGTCAATGTTAAACTGGTCCGTGGTGCAAAGAAAGTTGGTGACAGTTGGTGAAAGTTTCGGATGGGGTGCAGAGTATTCTGAAGGGAGAGGGTGAAAAGCCAGAAGTCTTTGTACATGTTGGTATCAATAACATAGGTAGAAAAAGGGAGGAGGTCCTGAAGAGAGAATTCAGTGAGTTGGTTAGGAGGCTGAAATGCAGGACATTCAGGGTAGTAATCTCAGGCACGCTGCTTGTGCCACGTGCTAACGAGAATAGCATGATCCGGCATATTAATTTGTGGCTGAGAGACTAGAGTAGGGGGCATGGCATCAGATTCCTGGATCATTGGTGCCTCTTCTGGGGGAATGTATGACCCGTACAAAAAGGATAGGTTACACCTGAACCCAAAAGGGTCCAATATCCTAGCAGGCAGGTTTAATAGAGCTTTTAGGGAGGGTTTAAACTAATTTGGCAGGGGGATGGGAACTGGAGTGATACGGCTGACAAAGAGGAAAGTAGAAATAAATCAAAGATAGCGTGGGACAAGCAGGAGATGAGGCATAATCACAGCCACTGGGATGAGTTACAGGGCAATAGTGGTGTGGTGCAGTTAAAACAGAAAGCAACAAATACTGGACGGAAAGTGTTGTATTTGAATGCATGCGGCGCAAGAAATAAAATGGACAGTCTTGATATTCAGCTACAGATTGGCAAATATGACATTGTGGCTGTCGCTGAAACTTGGCTAAAGGATGGCTGCCATTGGGAGTTGAATGTCCACGGATGTATGATGTATCGGAAGGATAGGTTAGTAGGCGGTGGGGGTGTGGCCCTATGTATATTAAATCATTAGAAAGGGATGACATAAGGTAGGAAGTTGTAGAATCTCTGAGTTGAGTTAAGAAATGGCAAGGGTAAAAGGACCCTGATGGCAATTGTATACAGGCCTCCAAACAGCATCCAGGATGTGGATCACAAATTACAGCAGGAGATAGAAAAGGCGTGTCAGAAGGGCAATGTCATGATAAACGTTGGGGATTTTAACGTGAAAGTGGATTGGGAAAACCAGGCCGGTACTGGACCTCGAGAGAGAATTTTTATAATGTCTAAGGGATGGCTTTTTAGAACAGCTTGTTGTTGAGCCCACTTGGAGATTGGCAGTGCTGGATTGGATGTTATGCGATGATCCAGAGGTGATAAGAGAGGTTAAGGAACCCTTAGGGAACAGTGATCACAATATGACCGAGTTCAAATTTGAGAAGAAGAAACTAAATTCCAATGTGTTGGTATTTCAGTGGAATAAAGGAAATCACAATGGTATGAGAGGGGAACTGGCCAGAGTTGAGTGGAAAGAGACACTATCAGGATGGACAGCAGAGCAGCAATGGCTGGAGCTTCTGCGAAAAACGAGGGAAGTGCAAGACAGATTATTCCAGATAAGAAGAAATTTTTGAATGAAAGAAGCACACTACTGAGGCTGACAAATGAAGTTAGAGCCAAAGTAAAAGCAAAAGGGAGAGCATACAAGGAAGATAGAGGATTGGGAGGCTTTTAAAAAATGGCAGAAGGAAACTAAGAAGGTCATTAGGAAGACAAAGATGGAGTATGAAAGAAAACTGGTGATTAATATCAAAGAAGCTACTAAAATTTTTTTTTGGAGTATATAAAGGGTAAAAGAGTTGAGGGTAGATATGGAACCAATAGACAATGGCGCTGGAGATATTGTAATGAGAGATGCAGAGATGGCAGAGAAACTGAATGTGTATTTTGCATCAGTCTTCACAGTGGAAGATGTCTGCCATATACAGGACATTTAAGAGTGTCAGGGAAGTGAAGTTTGTGTAGTGAAAATTATGACTGAGAAGGTGCTCAGGAAGCTTAACGGTCTGAAGGTGGATAAATCTCCTGGACCTGATGGGATGCACCCTTGGGTTCTGAAGGAAGTAGCTAGAGAGATTGCGGAAGCATTAACAATGATCTTTCAAGAGTCAATAGATTGTGGCATTGTACTGGATGACTGGTAAATTGCAAATGTTACTCCACTAGTTAAGAAGGGAGGGACACAGCAGAAAGGCAACTATAGACCCGTTAGCCTTATATCACTGGTTGGGAAGTTGGAATCGATTGTTCGGGATGAGATTATGGAATATCTGGAGGTACATGACAAGATAGCCCAAAGCCAGCATGGTTTCCTGAAAGGAAAACCCTGCCTGACTAACCTCCTGCATTTTTTTGAGGAATTGACAAGCAGGGTAGACAAAGGAGATGCAGTAGATGTGGTGTACTTGGATTTTTAGAAGGCCTTCGACAAGATGCCACACATGAGACTGCTTAGCAAGATAAGAGCCCGTGGAGTTACAGGGAAGTTACTAGCATGGGTGGAGCATTGGCTGGTCAGCAGAATACAGAGAGTGGGAATAAAGGGATCCTATTCTGGCCATCTGCCAGTTACCAGTGGAGTTCCACAGGGATCAGTGTTGGGACTGCTGCTTTTTACAATGTATGTCAATTATTTGGACTAATGGATTAATGGATTTGTGGCTAAATTTGCTGATGATACAAAGATAGGTTGTGGAGCGGGAGTATTGAGGAAACAGAGAGCCTGCAGAGGGACTTAGATGGTTTAGGGGAATGGGCAAAGAAGTGACAACTGAAATACAATGTTGGAAAGTGTATGGTCATGCACTTCGATGGAAAAAATAAACGGGCAGACTATTATTTAGATGGGGAGAGTTCAAGATGCAGAGGGACTTGGGAGTCCTTGTGCAGGGTACCCAGGTTGAGTTGGTGGTGAAGAAGACGAATGTAATGTTGACATTCATTTTTAGGGTATGAAGAATGTCTGGCAGCTCTTGGGCTGTATTCCCTGGAGTTCAGGGGAATGAGGGGGAATCTAATAGAAATATTACGAATGTTAAAAGGCCTGAATAGATTAGATATGACAAAAACACAAAATGCTGGCAGAACTCAGCAGGCCAGACAGCATCTGAGTTCTGCCAGCATTTTGTGTTTTTATTTATTTCCTGCATCTGCAGATTAACTCGTGTTTCCTTAGATATGACAAAAGTTATTTCCCATGGTACTGGAGTCTAGGACAAGAAGGCATGACTTCAGGATTGAAGGACGTCCATTTAGAACAGATGCGGAGAAATTATTTTAGCCAGAAGGTGGTAAACCTGTGGAATTTGTTGCCACGAGCAGCTGTGGAGGCAGGTTCTTAATTAGCCAGAGCATCAAAGGGTCTGGGGAGAAGGTAGGGGAGTGGGGATGACTGGAAGTATTGGATCAGCCCATGATTGATTGGCAGAGCAGTCTGGATGAGCTGAATGGCCTGCTTCTCCTATATCTTAGGGACTTGTGGTCTTACGGAGCTGAAAAGACCAAATGTGGCCTTTGCAGTTGTACAAGAATGTGCTGTTGGAAGTGGGGTTTGTATTAATGAAAATGAAAAATAAAACTGTGCTCTGGCAGGGAATAGTCCCTTACAAATGCTACAAGTGAAAAGAAAGGTGTTCAGTGATAGCTTTGCCTTAGGGATCAGAAACTATGGCAGTAAACCTTTGGATGTGTAAGCTGGCGGGATAAAGGTCATTTTCTGTGTTTTTCGAATTTAGGTGGGATGTAGATGGTGGTGAGAATGAGTGAAAGTAGAAGTGCAGGGCATAGAGTGAATGCTAGAATCCCTGTCCAATATAGTGGAGGGGTGCCTATGACTGGACAAAAGGGAAGTGATGTTGATCAAATATATGTGATGTATACACTTGGAGAATGGAATAATGTTTATGGGAAACTGGTGGAAAGATAGCTAGCAGTTCATTGGCTTGCTCAAGTAAACATTGATGAATGCATAGGGAGGAGATCCAGTGAAGATCTCACCTCTTCCAGATATGTAGTGTGTACCAGGCAGCTTTTGACTGAGGCCTCCTCTGCCTATTTCCTTCTATCTTCCCGTCTTATCTCATGGAAGATAACCCAACTATTTGATGAGAGACTCCTCTAACTGCCCTTAGTGAAGAAAATACGGAATATTGCAAGATGTCAGAATCAGAAGAATGCAGGGATCTTGCAGAGGGTTATTGGATTGGAAGTTGCAATTGAAGAAGATGAAGAGAATTTCAAATTGCACTGTTAAAACTTTTAAGACAAACCATTTTCTATTGGTTCATTCACCAGATTAGTTATACTTCTAATTGCCCTAGCTCCCTATATTTAACACGTATTATATGTTCCGATAATATTGCAAAGGAAGTTATTTCTCAAGTTAACTGGCTCATTTTTATATTCCGAGATTCCGGAATTCAAATTCTAAGCACTCTGAAGAATGCCTGAACATATTTTGTTAAGTAAGAAATGAAGTTGTGATGCAGATCAGCTGTGAATTGAATGGTAAAATAAGCCCATTCAGCTGAAGGAGCTCTGTGCCAAATATTGCCAAGTGCCAACTTAGGAAAATGTTGCTGATTAAAATTTGCTCTTGTTTCTTTAGGTTCTGGAAATGCTGCAGAGATTTAAGGATTCCACCATTAAGCGTGAAAGGGAGGTTTTTAACTGTATGCTTCGTAACCTGTTTGAAGAGTACCGCTTCTTCCCCCAGTATCCAGACAAAGAACTGCACATCACAGCCTGCTTATTTGGTGGAATTATTGAAAAGGGGTTGGTCACATATATGGCATTGGGACTTGCACTGCGCTATGTTCTTGAAGCTTTGCGCAAACCGTTTGACTCCAAGATGTACTACTTTGGCATTGCTGCACTAGACAGATTTAAAAACAGGTATGTTTTACACAAATAGTTTTTAATATTTATATGGGGTTCAGTTTCACTTCCCTAACAAAGAAAATTAGTTTTGACTCATCAAAATTTGGGGGAGAATGCAATTGGTCTTATTAGTATTTACGGCAAACATGAGAAAATCTGCAGATGCTGGAAATCCAAGCAACACAGACAAAATGCTAGAGGAACTCAGCAGGCCAGGCAGCATCTATAGTAAAAAGTAAAGTTGACATTTCGGGCTGAGACCCTTTTCAGCATTATTTTATTTGCAGTAATTTGCTTCAGGTTGACAAAGTTGAATTATCCGTGCATGTGTGGGTTGTATCTGATATCTTTATAAAATAATTGCAAATATATGCAGTGGACACTTGTCCAGATGGCTTTGTTCAGAAAAGTGGAATTGTTACTCTGTCTTAGGCCTTGGTTATTAAAACATAAAGTACTTGGTAGATGTGATGTGTAAATTAATTGCAAAATCTTAAATTTCTTTATTACTCAGTATTGAAATCTCTGTTCTATAAAGATCTCATCACTTTTGTAAACCTGTGTAAATTATTCAAGGTATAATAAGTAGTTAGAAACTTTCCCAAGCAATATTTAAGGGATGCCATAAAACAATTTTATGGGACATGAACAAGAGAAAATAGCTTGAGTAGGCCACTTGACCCTGCCATTCGGTTTGATCGTGGCTTATTTGCCCCAATCCTCAGTTTCTCTCTTGTGACAGTTCCTCATAATCCTCAATTCTTGCTGATCTTTACTCTTTAAATATCCCCAGTGATCTCACTTTCACATCCTTCTGAGATTCCGGGATTATTATTTAATTATTTATGGTTTTATATTGCTATATTTCTTCACTATTCTTGGTTGGTGCGACTGTAACAAAACCCAGTTTCCCTCGGGATCAATAAAGTATGTCTGTCAGTCAAACACAAGCAGGCTTTTTTCACTGAGGTTGAGTGAGACTAGAACCAGAGATCATAGGTTAAGGGTGAAAGGTGAAATATTTAAGGGAACCTGAGGGGGAAATATCTTCACTCAGAGTGTGGTGTGAGGATAGAGCTGTCAGCGAGATGTGGAATGATTGCAACACTAAAGAGAAGTTTGGATACGCACATGAATGGGAAGGATATAGGTGCAGGTCGAAGTGACCAGGCAGAAGATTCTGCATGGGCTAGATGTGCCAAAGGGCCTACTTCTTTGCTGTCGTGCTCAATGACTGAGCATATTTACAGCTGCACAGGGCATTGGAGGCGCCATACCTGGAGTACCTTGCACAGAATAGATATACTGGCAATGGAGGCAATACAAAAGAGGCTCACAACGCTAAGTCCTGGGACGAGAAGCTCTTCCAATAAAGAGGCTTAAGAAATTAGATCTATATTCTTTGGAATCAACAGAATAGATATTGAGATATTTCCAAAAGGAAAATCTTAAGCTTAGTGGGGTCTTTTAAACCTGAGGTGCATAGGAATTGGTAGAAATGGAAGATCCAGAATTCTGGCTGAATGTACTCCTGTGCCTAGCCAGTACATTATGGAGTGGATGGGAGTCATTGTCCAAGATGGCATGCAACTTGGAAAGCATCCTCTTTTCAGATACCACTGTCAGAGAGTCCAGTTCCACCCCCACAACATCACTGGCATTACGAATGAGTTTGTTCATTCTGTTTGTGTCTGCTGCCCCAGCACACAACAGCAAACATGATAGTACTGGCCACCACAGCCTCATAGAACATCCTCAGCATCATCCGGCAGATGTTAAAAGACCTCAGTCTTCTCAGGAAATAGAGACGGCTCTGACCCTTCTTGTAGACAGCCTCAGTTTTCTTTGACCAGTCCAGTTTATTGTCCATTCGTATCCCCAGGTATTTGTAATCCTCCACTATGTCCACACTAACCCCTCAGATGGAAACAGGGGTCACTGGTGCCTTAGCCCTCCTCAGGTCCACCACCAGGTCCTTAGTCTTTTTCACATTAAGCTGCAGATGGTTCTGCTCACACCATGTGACAAAGTTTCCCACCGTAGCACAATACTTAGTGTCATCTCCCTTGCTGATGCATCCAACTACGGCAGAGTCATCAGAAAACTTCAGAAAACTTGCTCTATCTATACCCCTCATAATTTTGTGTGTCTTTCCAATTTCTGCTCATTCTTCCCTTCTCCAGGGAAAAATATCCCAACCTATTCAACCTTTTCCTATAAAGCAGGCCCTCAAGTCCCAGCAATATCCTTGTAAATTTTCTGTACTCTTTCAAGTTTATTGATATCTTTCTGGTAGGTAAATGACCTAAACTGCACACAATAATCTGAATTCTGCTTCACTAATGTCTTATACAACTTCAGCATAACAGTCCAACTCTTGTACACGTACTCTGATTTATGAAGGCTAATCTGCTGTTGGATTCTGATGTCTTTGCAATCCAAAATTTCTTTGGAAGTCAAGAATTAGGCATAAAGCTTGTTGCTTATGGTCATTTTATTAAGTGTTACAAGAGTGAAGAACTAACAATAAAAGCCAAAAGAAAAAAGAAAAGATGAGGAAAAAACAGCCATGGTTAGCTCATGCTCAGACTAGAGATAATAAAATTCCTGTGATAACAATTAACCTATAAAATAGCCAGATTCAAGTGGCGTTAAACCTGCAGAATACTAAGAAGCTTCTAGAAAAATACAGTAGTGAACCATAATTGCTCGAAAAAGCACTGAATAATTACATGTAAAGGCGATAATATAAAAATACAAGCAAGCATCGGAACATTAAACTACAAGGAAAATTATAAGAAAAATAGCAATTTCATACCTTAATCCTACACTGCCAAAAGCTGTCTTTATGTGATGCCACTTTTAAGGAATTACAGATCTTCATTCCCAGTTCCCTTTACTGTACCGTACTGTTCACTGTATATGTCCTATTCCAGTTTGTCCTCCCAAAATAAACTTGGTTTTCTGGGCTGCTTGTCGGCATCACCTTCCTTCTGCCATTTTTCAGCCCATTTTCCCAGCTGTCCAGATCCAACTGCGAGCTTTATGAGCTGCCCCAATCTTGTTGTCACCTGCATACTTGCTGACCCAGTTTACCACGTTATCAACCAGATTGTTGATAATGTAGTAATAGACCCAGCAGCAATCTGTACGGCACACCACTGCCCCTCCTGCAACCAAGTGTCATTAATGGTTACAATATTATAATTCTACATGTTCATCTGCCTTACCTACAATCCTCATTGCGTTGAAATAGACATAATACAAGAGCATTAGTCCCACCATGCTTTTTTGGTTCCTGTCTTTGTGGACTTAATGTCTTCTTTTCCCCACAAGCACTCACTTCAAGTTTAATTATTATTCAACCATACTTGAACAACCATGAATCCAGCCAAGCAAAGCATTCTTCTGGGGCCAAGGTGTAAAACATATCACCAACAGTCATACACAGCACAAAGCACATATAGCACATGTGTAAATAAACAATCATACAAAAGAATATATATAGCCCAAACCCCTGAGTGACATATCCTGTAAAATGATGGTGCCTGGGTATTATTGGCAAGAATAAGCAGCCTTCAGTAGTCCACAGACACACTGCAGTTTTGTCTTTTCACTAATCAAACATTGGAGGGCAGCACTAACAGGAGAGGCCAGCTGCCAACCCAGCACGGATACTGAGCTACACCGCATATGGCGTCTTCCATCCTGGACTGCTGCAACTGACAAGTCTGGAGCCCTGAGGCATGATACTCCTACAACCAAGGCCATGCAGCTCTCCCACCGTTTGTCTTTCCAATAAACAAGGGAAACAGACTTGCTGCATTTTACTTTATCAATAATGTGATCAGAAGAGAAACATCCAAGATAATCACTCACAGTAGATTGCACACTATCTTTGTGTACCAACTCCAGTGCCGCCTTTTAGCAGGCAATAACACAGTCTGCACCTTGTTCCGCTCCTCTGCTAACGAGTGGTTCGCTGATGGAGTAGACTCAGAGTACTTGAAGTTCTTAAAGTCCAGCATTGTCCTGCAATCGTAAAAAAAAAAGAAAATATCTTCAGTTTGCTGCATTTGAACTCACCACCATCTTGCCGGAAGACTCCCATTAGCTGCCCTGGCACTCTGGTTCCACTTCCCTTGCAACTCTAGTTTAATCCCTCCCTCTGGAGCAGCACTAACAAACTTTTCCACAAAAATATCGGTCCCTTCCAATTCAGATGCAAACTGTCCTGTCTGAACAGGTTCCACTTTCCCTGGAAGAGAGTCCAGAGATCCAAAAATCTGTAGCCCTCCCTCCTAGATCATCAACTCCTTAGTCACATGTTAAACCAAATAATCATCCTGTTTCTGGTTTCACTAGCACATGGCATAGATAGCACCCTAGAGATTGTGTCCTTTACCTTAGAACCAAACTCCCTGAGCTCACTCTATAGCCTTGTCACCCTTCCTGTCTCTGTCATTGGTAACAATGTGGACCATGACTTCTGGCTGATCATCCCCTTAAGAATGCTAAGGACTCAAGATGGCCCTGGCACCTGGGATGCAGTATACCATCTAGGAATTTTCTGTCTGATCCCCTAACCATTGAATCCTCTCTCTACTGCTGTCCTCTTTCCTCCTTCCCTTCTGAGTCACAATGCAAGAGGTTGTTTGCCCCTCAATGTTAACCAAAACAATAATCTTGTTATTGAAAGGAACAGTTACAGGGAAATCCTGCACTAGCCACCGATTTGTCACCCAGTTACCTGTATCCTGCATCTTGGGTTTAACTGCCTTCCTGCATCTTCTATCAGTCAACCCCCTCAGCTCAAGTTCCCTAATACAGTCTATAAAAAGCTGCATCTGATTCATTTTTTGCAGGTGTTGTAGTCATGGTTATTAGAGGTGTTCCTGTCTTCTTGTGTTCTGCAAGAGGAGTATTCCACTGTCCTGATTGTCATTTCCACTGATTTAAATGTACAAAAAGAAAGAAACTTGCAATAGCCTCCACCTCTTTTCACCGAGAATTTCCCATTTCTAAACCCCATTCCTCTTTCTGTAAAGACTAATATGCTATTTGCCTTCCCAGTCATTTGCTGCACATCTCTAATAAGTGATTCATACGCAAGAACACTGCTAGACATCTCATGTTTTGTCCATTTAGATAACTTACCTTTAGCCTCCCCTTTCTAAAGTGCAAGACCTCTTACTTTCCCACATTAAACTCTCGTGCCAACTTTGCACCCTCTCACTCAAACTATTGAAGAGATCTGGTGTACTCACTGTATCATTCCTTCCCCTTTATTATGTGGAATAAAGTGGGTAGCTCTCTTCAGCAAGCACAGACACAATGGACCTCCTTCTCTTGTAGCCTTTCCAATGTGATAACTTTTTCATAAACTGGAAACTGCTATTGAATGTGGACAATATTTTAGTATAGGGTAGAACAGTGGTGCTGCTCCTACATAGTTCCAGTGAATTGGGTTCATTTCTAATCACGGGTGCTTCCTTATGGAGTTTGCACTTTACCAGCATGATAAAGTGAATTCCTCAATTCCCTGTAGTCCTCTGGCATCTAAAAGACCTGCAGATTAATAAGTAAATTACTCCTAGAATAGGTAGGTAGGAAAAGAATGCGATCAATTGGTGGGCATATAATAGAAAGTAAGTTACCGGGAAATGAGTTGGACAGTGGAGCTTACTAAAATGCTCGGAGAATTAGTATATGCTTGATTAGTCTCTTCTTGTGTTGTAAGGAAATGTAAAGAAATCGTTTTGCTCCCTGCAGTTTTATGCAACCTGTTGGACCACCACTCTCTTATCTGTGCAGGTCTCTGTAAGCTTTATTAACTTATCCTTTTGAAACCTGCAGTTACGTAATGTGTAATTACACATACACTTTTGTTGTTAACTTTGGATTTTTCTAAAGGTTTACCAATGGCTCCTTCCTTATTCACAGCTAAAAATTGAAATATATTATTTGTCTTCCTCCACAAATTCTATTCTCACACTATTGCTTTTTGCCTCCTTGAAGTTGAAAAATGTTAAGTTCTGCCTTTGTTCAGTCCTAAACTGAGGACATTTTTGCCTATTGCTGAATTCTTTTTTTTTGTTTCCCATTCCTCCCTTTACCCCTGTATCCCCGTATTCTCATACACACTCACCGTAAAACTTATTTCAAAACCTTGCAATCTTTTATTTAATCTCCATTTTAGTCTGCCGACAGCTGTGAAATGCTTTGGGGTATTTGACTACGTGATGTTCCTTAGACTTGTATATGAATATGTTCTTGAATTCCCATGTTTGCATTGGGTTATTTGCTCTGCTATGTTGTGATAGAACTGATGAACATAAAAAGAAGCAGTTTTGTCCATTAGTCCCATCTTAGTTCTCCCATAACGCTGTCTAATTTTACTCACACCTATGTTATTCTTTCTTTTTCTTATTTATCTCATTCAATATTGCTATTGATTCTTCCTCCACTATCCTTAAAGGCAGTGCAATCCAGATAAGAATATTTTTAAGAGAATAAAAAAAAATCTGAATGGGAATAGTGTGAGAATAGTAATCAACTCACCGGTTTATTGGTGAAATGGACAGTGGGGGAGCTGCATTGCCTCAGTTGCAGTGTGGACAAGGCCTGGCTGGGCATCACCTGTTGCATTCGCCCTGGAGAGGAGATGCTGAGGTGATGTGGGAATCTGTTCTAGCTTGGGGGCTGGACCCTCCCATTGGCATTGTGCTCCAGTGTTCACTCAATGCTGCCTTCCAGTGTTCTGTTGGTAAAAGAACAGGTTGAACCAAGATAACTTGCCATGCAGTTGAAAACAGAACAGGTTTCTAAAATGATAAATGCAATTAGAACAAGTGTAAATAAGGTTACTTCTTAGCCTTTAGAAATTAATGAAACTTTCAAGAATTTTTTTACTGAACTATATCAATCAGAATCACAAAATAAGACTGCTGAGATAGATAAATTTTTATCACAAATAATGCTTCCAAGATTAAATTTGGAAGAACAGAAAGGATTAGATATGCTCTTTACATTAAAAGAGGTTGAAGAAGCTTTAGGATCACTTCAGAGTAATAAATCCCCAGGAGAAGATGGTTTTCCTCCTGAGTTTTATAAAAAATTTAAAGATTTATTAATTCCTCCTTTTATGGAATTAATATACCAAGTGGAAAGAATGCATAAACTTCCTCAATCTTTTTTAACAGTGTTCATAACTGTATTGCCAAAAAAAGATAGAGACCCTTTAAAACCAACATCATACAGGCCTATTTCTTTGTTGAATACAGATTATAAAATACTAGCAAAAATTTTATCTAATAGAATATCTAAATATTTACCAAAATTTACATATGGATCAAACAGGTTTTATTAAAAATAGACAATCAATGGATAATATAACTCGGTTACTTAGTATTATTCATCTGGCACAAAAAAGAGAGGAAATGAGTGTGGCAGTTGCTTTGGATGCAGAAAAAGCATTTGATAGATTGGAATGGGATCTTTTATTTAAGGTATTGGAAAAATATGAGTTAGGAAAATCTCTTATACAATGGATTAAAACTTTAAATACTAATCCTCAAGCTAAAGTAGTTACAAATGGTCAGATTTCAACACCATTTTGCTTAATGAGGTCAACTAGATAAAGCTGCCCATTATCACCTGCTTTATTTGTATTGGCAACAGAACCATTAGAATTAATTAGAACAGATTCAGATATTGGGGGTTTTAGAGTTAATCAAGAATATAAGATTAATTTATTTGCTGATGATGTTTTGATTTATTTAACAAATAAATTGCAAAGATTATCTTTTAGATTGGAAGAATATGGGAAAGTATCAGGCTATAAAGTAAATTGGGATAAAAGTGAAATTTTACCCCTTACCAAAGAAAATTATAATCAATGTTGATTTAGTAACTCAATTTCGATGGTCAATAAATGGGATAAAATATTTAGGTATTGGAGTTGATAATGATGTAAAAAATTTATATAAACAACATTATTTGCCATTATTAAAAAAAAGAGGATCTTGATAAATGGATGATGTTACCAATAACATTAATAGGTAGAGTTAATGCTGTAAAAATGAATATATTTCCTAGATTGCAATATTTATTCCAAACTTTACCAAAACAATTGCCTCAGAAGTTTTTCAAGAACTGGATAAATATGTAAGGAAATTTCTTTGGAAAGGAAAGATGTCAAGAATATCATTGGAAAAATTGACATGTAAATTTGATTTAGGAGGGTTACAACTTCCAAATTTTAAGAATTATTATAAAGCAAATCAACTTAGATTTATTGCATTTTTTTTTATGAAGAAAAACCGGCATGGATTGGAATAGAATTAGATAAGATAGGAGAAAACATACAAACAAAAGATTTTATATATAAATGGGAATCCAAATGGATACGGGAAAAAAAAGAATCTCCTATATTAAGACACTTGATTGATTTATGGAATAAGGTAAATATGGATGAAAAGATAAAGAAATCTTTATTAGCAAAAAGAACTTTAATTCAAAATAGGCTTATTCCTTTTACAATGGATAATAAACTTTTACATAATTGGTTCCAAAAGGGGATTAAATATATAGGTGATTGTTTCGAAGGAGGTATATTGATGTCGTTTGATCAATTAAAAAATAAATATAAGTTATCAAATAACACTCTTTTCTGTTATTTTCAATTAAGAGCCTATTTACGAGAAAAGCTGGGACAAACAATGTTGATGCCAAAACCTAATGAAATAGAAATATTGATTCAGAAAGGAAGAATTAAAAAATTTACATTTGTATGTATAATTTGATTCAAAATCAAATAATTAAATTAGGAATTCATAAATCAAGACAAAAATGGGAATCTGATTTGAATGTTAAAATTGATGGGAAAAAATGGTCAATATTATGTTTTGGTAGTATGAGAAATACAATAAATGTTCGACTTAGATTAATACAATATAATTTTTTACATCAATTATATATAACACCACAGAACAAAAATAGATTAAATTCAAATATATCTGACCAGTGTTTTCGATGTAATCAAGAAATTGGTACCTTTTTACATTCTACTTGTTTTAAAACTCAACCATTTTGGATAAATTTAAGACTTTTATTGGAACAAATTATTGGAGTACAATTCCCACATAGCCCACTATTATTTTTATTAGGAGACATTGAAGGGACAATACCGAAACTTAAATTGAACAAGTATCAGAAAAAATTTATAAAAATTGCATTGGCAGTAGCCAAAAAGGTTATCGCAGATAGTTGGAAATCTGATTTATATTTAACTATGGATCGTTGGAATAATGAAATACATAGTTGTATTCCACTTGAAAAAATTACGTATAATTTAAGAAATGAATATGATATATTTTTGAAAATTTGGCTCCCATACTTACAAAAGATAGGATTAAATACATAGGTCCTTTGAAGATAAAATTATAGTAATTGGAAAAATAAAAAATAAATATCAAAATTATTTTGACCTCCATGGAGCATGTGGGGATCCTCCGATATCCAGGCAATCTTTCTCTTCTTTCTTTCTTTTTTTTTCTTTAGATAAGGTTTAAGGGGGGGAGGGTTAATATTATCTTTCTTACTATTTTACTATTACATTTATTCTTTGTAATTTCTAAAATTTAATAAAAAAAAGATAACTTGCCTTGCCATGCCAATCATGACACTCAGGGACTTGGGCTATATATTTTTTTGTGACTGTATGCTTCTCTGAAATCATACTGTATGTGCTACACACACAAAATGCTGGAGGAACTCAGCAGGCCAGGCAGCATCTAACAGAAAAAGTACAGTCAACGTTTTGGGCTGAAACCCTTCAGCAGGACTGGGGGAAAAAGCTGAGGAGTAGATTTGAAAGGTGGGGGGAGGGGAGAGAGAAACACCAGGCATTAGATGAAACTTGGAGGGGGAGGGATGAAGCAAAGAGCTAGGAAGTTGATTGATGAAAGAAGTAGAAGGCCATGGGAGGAAGAAAAAGGTTGGGGGGGGGGAGGAGTACCACCAGAGGGAGGCAATGCGCTGGCAAGAGGATAACTTGAGAGAGGGACAAGGGGATGGGAAATAGTGAGGGGGGGGGCATTACTGGAAATTTGAGGAAATCAATGTTCGTGTCACCAGTTGGAGGCTACCCAAATGGAACATGAGGTGTTGTCCCTCCGACCTAAGTATGGACAGTGGAGGAGGCCATGGATAGACATATTGGAATGGGAAGTGGAATTACAATGGGTTGTCACTGGGAGATTCTGCTTGTACTGGTGGACAGAGTGCTTGGCGAAGTTGTCTCCCAATCTGCGTTGGTTCTCATCAATCTTCAGGAGGCCACACCGGGAGCACTGAACACAGATATGACCCCAACAGGCTCACGGGTGAAGTGTAGCCTCACCTGGAAGGACTGTTTGAAGGTGTAGGAGCAGGAGAAGCACTTGTTCTGCTTGCAAGGATAAGTACCAGGAGGAAGGTCAGTGGGGAGGGATGAATGGACAAAGGAGTTGCTTAGGGAGAGTGGAAATGAGGAAGTGAAGGGATGGGAAAGATGTGTTTGGAGATGGCAGAAGTTTCGGAGAATTATGTGCAGGACACAAACTCCGGTGGGGTGGTAAGTGAGGACAAGAGGAACCCTATCCCTGGTAGCATGTTGGGAGGATGGGGTAAGAGCAGACGTGTGTGAAGTCCCTGTGTTATGTGCTGTTGGTGATGTATTTGCACCTTGGCCTCAGAGGAACGCTTTTTAGTTTTGCTATATTTATATTTGTTTGAATGATAATTAAACTGGAGCTTGATCTAATACAAAAAAACTGGCAAATGCTGGAAATACTCAGTAGGTCAGACTATACCTGTGGGAAGAGAAAGAGTTAACATTTTAGACCAAAGACCCTTAAACTTTTTCTACTACTTTTGAAAGTGGCTTTAAATCTCTGTTCTGAGTACTGTAAACAGTGCAACAGAAACTTTTTACTGAATCTATTTTTGTGTTCATTAGACCCACTAAATATCCTCTGATCCTTCAATTTACGAGGCCAACCTCAACATCCTTCAGCTTTCATACAATTCTCAAACCTTTTTATGCTACATTTCAACGTCTGTCTTGCCCTATCAAAAACGGAACATACCTGGTCTAAACAGTGCTTTCTAAAGCTTTGCGATTGTTTCCTTATTCTTTATTAAAATCCATCAATCCTGACTGTCTTCTTAAAACAAAAGAATGTTGAAATAAATTAAGTCTCTGCTTCTGTACCCTTTCTAATATTGTACTATTTAATTACAACTGCCTCTTTTACCAAATGTATCAAATCATTCAGCAGATAAAATGTTTTTAGTAATTATGATGGAGTCATTCTGCTTTATGCAGAGCAATCCAGTTAGCCCCGTTGACCCTTCCAACCCAGAAACACAGAAATTGGAAGAACACAGTTGGCTAAGCAGCATCTGTGCCGGCAAACACGAGTGAATCTGAAGATGCTGGAAATAAATAAAAACACAAAATGCTGGCAGAACTCAGCAGGCCAGACAACATCTATGGGAGGAGGTAGTGATGACGTTTCGGGCCGAAACCCTTCATCAGGAGTGTTTTGATGATGAAGGGTTTCGGCCCGAAATGTTGTCACTACCTCCTCCCATAGATGCTGTCTGGCCTGCTGAGTTCTGCCAGCATTTTGTGTTTTTATCTATGCCGGCAAAGGATGGTCAATGTTTCAAATCTAGCCCTGTGTTTATTCTCTTCAAAGGCTGTCCTATTTCTTTCAAGGGCATTGATTACCTGTACTTCCAACCACCCTCATAAGCATCAAGTTTAAGGTCATTATGCTTACTGTGTAATTTTTTTCAAAGAAAATTAGTATTCTTTCTAACAAGCCTCTATATCCTGGACAAAATCTTAAATCTACTTTCCCTTGTCCTTGTTCCATCATCAGGGGAGCACAGTTTTTCTTTGCCTTTGCTAAACGTCATAATCTTAAGCCTCTAAGAGATTGCCCTTGTATATACTCCTCCAAGAACAAACCCAGCTTCTGAACCTAAGCTTCTACATGTCATCCCCTTCCTGGTAAATTCCTTTCTGATAAATTTCTCAGGCACCCTTTCAAGGGCCTTGCATGTTTATGAAAATTTGATCAGGACAGGGCTTAAAACTCTGGTTAGGCCACAGAGTAGTTTGTTCAACAACACAGCTCAAATTTTGTTTACTCAAAATTCTGCTTTTAAAATCCAAGTTATGAAATTTGCTTTGCTAACTACTCATTCAGTATATCCTGCCTCAAAAGATCTACGTACATGAAGACTGCAAATTCTTCTTACTGCACATTTCAGAATTTCACTAATGTTTGTATGGCTTCTACTTAGCCCTTCTGCCAAAGTGCATCATTTCACACTTCCTTCTAATACTTCACCTGTCCAAATCTGAAATTTCTGCTCTAAATTGATCTCTCTGGCAAAAAGTTCAAAAGCTATGAAAATGTTGAAAAGCTAATATGTAATGAGAGATGGACGGTTTGGTGAAACTGAGGACAATTTTATTTGAATTGGATGATATCAAAGAATTAAAATATTAATTGTATTCATTTCTGCGGTGTTTGCAAACCTTTTTCATTAAACTTTGATGTGAGTGGTCAATTTTTATACACTTTGACCATATTCTGTTTATATTAATTGTCTTATGAATATCATTTTTTTCTAATGATGAACTTTGTGGTTGTAGATTGAAGGACTATCCCCAGTATTGCCAACATTTAGCTTCTATTGGCCACTTTTTACAATTTCCTCATCATTTACAGGAGGTAAGTGATACTCTAATAGTGGCATGCGTGTTTCTGTAAATAAACGATAGTTCCTTAGCTTATTCTGTATTAATTCCTGACAGCCAAACCAGTGGTCTTCATGACTAAGGTCACATTTGTGTTGCTATGATTTGTAGCCCAATGTTGTTTCAATACAACTTAGAATCTGACTTTAATGAAGTTTTGATGTTGTCTTACTCCACAAATCTACGTGCTGCAAAGCCTATAATTCAGTTAGATTTGATGTGGTTGTGAAATGGCAAATTTTTTGGAGTGTGTAAAAATTCTCAAATGAAGTAGAATATGATTACCAGGTTGTGATTTTGCTGAAATAGGTTGGAAATGGTAGTTTTAATGCTGATGATATTCCAAAGAGAAATGGGGAAAGCTTAAAGCCATTGTGTTCCCAGTATAGTATATAGTATCTCAAAGGACACAGTGTTGGATTAGGCATAAAGGAGCAGAAGTAGGCTGTTCAACCCAACGAGTCTGCTCCGCCATTCAATCATGTGTTGATCCAATTCTTCCAATCATCCCCACCCCCTTGCCTTCTCCCCATACCCTTTGATGCCCTGGCTAATCAAGAACCTATCTATCTCTGTCTTAAATGCATCCAGTGACTTAGCCTCCACAGCCACTCCTGGCAACAAATTCCACAGATTTACCACCCTCTGACTAATTTCTCCACATCTCTGTTCTAAATGGACGTCCTTCAATCCTGAAGTTGTGCCCTCTTGCCCTAGACTCCCCTACCATGGGAAATAACTTTGCCATATCTAGTACAATTGTAAGATCGAAAAGAAAAATGTGGTACAATCTAAACCCATGGATATTAGTTACAAAAGTATAATCAAGGAATGATGTTTTGTAAATACATGGAGCAAATGAATAAAGGAAAAATAAAGACCAGAAATGTAAATGTGCATAGAGGCAGAGGAAATGATGATGATTGAAATCACCATAATCACTTTTACTCATCTCTGTAGTTTCTTTGTGTATTTGATTCTATATATACTACTCAATTGGCAACCTGAAGAATTGTCCTTGTAATCACACTGGTATTTTCTTAATTAAACCACTATCTTTGATTGTTCTAGGACATACTTTTGTAATGTGTCCCTGTAATTTGCACTGCCAGTCCTCCACTTCTGTTGCTTCTTTCCCTATTCTTGAAAACCTGTCCTGGAGCATTTGTCTTAATTTTGACAGTTATTGCCACAAGTTTTTATTCATGCACACCCCCCTCCACCCCCACCCAGGCATGAATCATTCAGCTTCACAGGTGGACTATAGTATAGGCAGCTATTATTCAAACTTCAAAGCCTGAACGTAAAACATCTCATCTGATGAAGTTTATTGCACACTGATTCAGATGTGTTCTGGATATTCACATGTGGCACACTTCTGAGGTGTCTGGTTATGTCAGTATTGATTAAATTAACAAATTTACTTAAATATACTGGTACTATTAGGTTTTTACTTCAACAGTACAAATATGAGACTTATCAATAATAGGAAGAAGAGGTAATGTACCTAAAGGGTGTGCAGGAGATGTAGCTTGGTCACTGTTCATTGATGGAAATTACTTCGCTGGACTTGATTCTCAAAAATGGGCCAGCTTGTGGTGAAATGGGAGGGCATCCAAGAAATAGTAATCATAATATGACAGGTTTTTGAATAGCAAAGGAATGGATATTAGGTTGTAAATTAATGAGTGTCAAAGGTTACAGGGAGAAGGCAGGAGAATGGGTTCAGAACATAAAGCACAGTACAGGCCCTTCGGCCCACAATGTTGTGCCAACCCTTAAACCCTGCCTCCCATATATCACCCCCCACCTTAAATTCCTCCATATGCCTGCCTAAGAGAGGGTTTGAGAGGGATAATACCTTTGTAGATCAACCATGGTTAAAAGGCCTGATTTTGCTCCCTTACCTTGACCAGCACAATGTTATTTTGAGAGCCGTCTTCTTTGGGATGAGAAAAAGCTTGCCTGAGTAAATTAGAATAAACATTTTGACAAGCAAGAATGGAAAGCCTTAAATTGGTATATAAGCTACTGCATTACTTTTGGATTGCTATGGATTCAACAACCGAGAGCTCTCCTTCCTTGTGATCACCATGTAATTCTGTTTCTTCAATACTTTGCACCAGTCATCATGAAAATTATTGGTGTAGATATTAAAGAGATATGTGAAGTTTAGAATTGAAACCTGTAAGGAGGTCAGACAGGGTGAATTCTGAGAGAGCTTATCCCTTCACAGGCCTATGAAGTATGAGGAGACATTGTTTCAGAATAAATGGTTGCTAATTTATTGCTTTGGAATTTTCTACCACTGCGAGCTGTGGAGCAGAGTTACTGAATATCTTCAAGGTGGGAGATGTTTAAGATGTAAGAGTTAAAGGGTGTGGTGTTGAGAACAACTTTGCGTTCATGGCAGAGGTGGTGCAACAGTCTGACTAGCCTGCTCTTGATTATGTATATATTCTTATGAAATATGTAGGAGTTTAGTACCATAATACCTGGATAAATGGGAGGTCACGGTGATCATCATTTTTCAGCCAGTTTTGCTATCAGTTGTGTCAGGAGATGTATAGAATTAAAATGCAGAAGATTAGATTAACTACAGGCCAATCAACCAGACTTGGGATGGAAAGTTTTGAGGAGCAGAAAAATTATATTAAAAAATGTTTAATTAAGAACAGTCCGTACGTATTTGTTAAACAAGACATCATATCAATGAATAAACTGATTGATATAATTAAAGAGGGCAGATGAGTGGAGTGCTTTAGCTAGATTTTGATAAAGTCTGATCAGGTCTAGTGTGATTAGCAAAGAATAAGTGGTAAGTCTAATCCAAATAAACTTGGTGAGAAGGAAAGAGCAGTTTGGGAACCATTTGATCTATAGTTCAACAATGGAAATGATGAAGTGCCAGCTTATAACACAGTTGACAATGATTGATGATATAGGAAGGAAGCGGGTAGATATCAAAGGAGTGGCCAGGTAAATAGGCAAGTAGGATTCTGTTCAGAGCAACATGAAGTATTTGCAACAGGCAACAGAGCAAATTATAAAATTCTGAGGAATACAGATGAAAGGAGTCACCTTGAGATGCATGTGTATAGACACCCATTGAAAGGACATATGCATATGCCATTTAAGGCATATAGTATACTTTTAATGAGGTATTTATTTTCTGAGGATACTGTGAGCACTTCTAATTATTGGATTACAGGAAGGATGTGAGGAAGTACATGGGAGAATTTGGAAGGACTGGAGAATTTTGATTACAATAAGACATTGGGTAGCCTGAGTTTCTGTGTTTAGGAGTGGAATAGGTTAGTAGAAGATTTAATCCAAGTATATAAAATTGAGGGTCCCAGTTAGGGTAAATATGATGGAGCTGTTCGCTATACAAAGAAGTCAGTAGCAATGTAGCAAAGATTTTATCTAATTTGTGAAAGGATTAGGAAAGTGGAAGTTTAAAAAAAGACATTGATTAAAAGTGCCTTGACAAAATGTATTAATATGAACTTGTCATTTTGCTTAATATACAGTGTGACCTTGTTTTAATTGCCACAGAACAAAGGGCAGTGAACTGTGTATGCTTTGTTTTTCTTTGCATGAACAACATTTGGTTGATGAGGTATCTTTGTCACCAACCTTTTCCCTGTTCTCCTGAACATTTGAATTATTTCCTGGACCCTAAATCCATGAGCATATCATCAAAGTTACTAATGCCACCTAGTACACTTGAGTTTGTGTTTCACAATGGATGGGCCACTGGTAAATTTATCAGCTTCAGTTAGTCTGTTCCTCTCTCCCTTCACCCAGTGACTGAGAGTAATTCTGTAATATCAACCATAAGCTCCAAAGATCACATCCCCAAATGAAATCAGATAAATCCATGTTTGGGGTCATAAGTGGGCTCAATATAATTTTAAATATGTTCTGTCGAAACAAAAAACAATAGTGTCCACTTTTTGGGTAAGCTGAATAATGTTTGCTTATGTTAGGGTAATTTTACAACAATGAGCTATACTAACTATTGTCATTTTTTTTTAATTTTCCTTTTCTTCTAGTACATTGAATATGGCCAGCAGTCCCGAGACCCCCCTGTGAAAATGCAGGGTAGCATTACAACGCCTGGCAGTATTGCTTTGGCACAAGCTCAGGCTCAAGCACAGGCTCAGAATAAGACCCCTATGGCCAGACAGGTCAGTGCCATAGTAACCACTTCCACAACCACCACAGTCACCAAAGCAACTACAGTTACCAGGCCGACTGGAGTGAGCTTTAAGAAAGATGTACCGGTGAGTGTTTATGATGGTTTTACACTGGCAGCAGAGATTAAGTTCATTTACAATAATGGGCTGGAACTTACTGTGAAATGCCAGCAGTTACATCTCAAACTGCCTAATATTTTTCAGTTGAAGTACCACCAAGATTAGGATTCCTGTGTAGTCTTCCAGCCACTTTCTTTACTGATTTCCAAAATCCATTCCTTTTCATGATGTCCAGTGTTAGAGCATGAATTTGCTCCTGATCTTGAGCAGCTGCACTGGTGAATCTTCTAGCCCAGTGTTTGCTACCTCTTGCCTAAATCAAGGACAGTAGGTTCAATATTTGAATGGACAGGACCAAATGCAAAGGACAAGACTTTCTAGATTGAGAAGCTCTTTCTAGGGTATTTTCTTTTGTTTAAATGTGTATGTTTTTTCACTGTTTTTAAGCATTTGAATGTCCAAGTCATTCAGAACCCTAGTACCTAATAGCTGCTGAAGACTGACGGTGCTGGCATTTGCTGTCTTTGCATTTGGTCACTTCACTTCCACTCCCCAGCCCTGCTAATGATGGTATTGCCATTGCATAATGCTGCCATGCTGGGCCCTACATTATGGATTGTGATAGACTTAAGCAGCTATGTAGAAGTGTTTGGTTCATACTTTAGCTGTAAGCATGGGCAGCTTTCCCAACAGTAGGTCCATTATCATTTTCTTTCCAGGAGTTGGTAGTTTGACTCTATATTGGTAATTTAGTAGATGTTATAAGATTGAGAATATTCCAGTTCTGCAAAATGGAAATTAATATTGTAAAGTATTTTGCATACCATTTTTTAATTTTTCTGTTCCCCTCCATATGTTTGAGAAGGGCTAAGAAAGATCTCGTGATTAGTTTATCACCTCCAACTTTCAAAAGGTGCCATTCATATTTCAGGTATCATTGGATTTCTCAATAAGAAGTGTCCTATCTTGCATTCATACATGTGGTTTAGTCATTTCAAAACTCTACTTGGGCTTTTGATCTGCTGTTACAGCAAATTGCGATCACAAACTTTTTGTGCTGTTACTTTTCAAAGATTTTATCTCCATGTAATAGTTATTTTATAATGCATGTTACTGTTTCAAAAATGTTACATTACAGTTCCTGTAAATAACAGGCTGAGATTTTAATTACATCATCTAAATATATAGAATATTGAGCATATGCAAAATTTAAATACCATGCTGTGAAAACAAATGCTCAACTTCATCCAGCTGGATGAGAATTCAATGTCTACAGTTGTAATGATTTTTTTATACTTAGATGTTCCAAAGCTCATAAGAGCCCACAGTAAAAGATTGTTGTTCAGTGACTTGTTGTTCCTTTCTATGGCTTGTGGCACATTGGGCAGCTAACTTGCCATTTCTTTGGAATTTTTGTCTGTTTTATGAAGCGGAGTTGTTAGTTTGGTGCTCAACTCAGCACGAATGAAAAGCATGCAAGGTGCCAGGTGGATTCGAACCCAGACCCATTTGCCTCTTGAGTCTGGTGCAGATGCTAATACATCATCTGTGGCAAATTATGGATTTTAGTCTTTGATTAATTTAAATTCTTAAAAATAATCCTGAATTTAACTGCCAATTCCTTAGAACATGAAACATTTGAGGAGTGGGTTGCTTTTCCAAGTAAGATTTTATAATGGATAATGTTTTAATACCATTCCATAGGCATCATATTAAATAAAATCCTTTATTTTTAGCCCTCTATCAATACAACAAACATAGAAACATTGTTGGTTGCCACAGACCAGGCAGAGAGGATAGTGGAACCTCCTGAAAATATTCAAGAAAAAGTGGCATTCATCTTTAACAACCTCTCACAGTCCAATATGACACAGAAGGTGGGTATTCCGAGGTTTAGTATCTGTTTTATCCTTATCTGTTTTTATCACATTGATATTCTTAGAAAACTTGTACTTGGAGAACACTTAGTCTCTATTAAATAGTTTCTCCAGCAAGCACACTGGTTTCAGTCTCTTGCAACCATTGGATATTTAAATACCTTGAATATCTAGCAGTGCACTATTTAAATTGGGTTTAGTTTCAAATAAATGCCAACTGAGTTGTTGCTGGAGTATATCATCCAGATCCTCAGCTCAGTGGCATTACTTAAATCAAAGCTAAAATGATTTCTGTTTGCAATCAAAGCAGAAGCTATAAGCATTGATGACTGCCCATTGGTATCTGTGATGATAAAAATGACCTAATGAGCTTCTTAATTTCACCCCATAGTTTTAATCAAATCTGATCAAACCATTGAGTGACATTAATAAGCCCATTAATTAATTACCTACTGAAATGATCTGATGTGGGAACTGTATTAAACATTTAGCAGGAAAGTGTTTCGTTATGCCAGAGTGCATCAGTACTCAAATCTTCAAGATTCCTAAATTCTTGTTGATAAATTTGTATATGTGATATTTCTGTAATCAATAGAAAATGATGGTTCAAAAGATAATACATTTGGAAGCTTTGGCCTTGCTTTTTAGTGGGATGGCTTTCTTTTGTGTATTCCTCCTGTTTCCATTGTTTCATTTCAGTAGACCAACTGTTTTCAATGATTTTTAATCTGTCCTTAGTTCTGTCAAAGTGGAGGACGACAGATTTTTTAAAAAGTTTATGGAGCCTTGAGTATGTGTGCAGATTGCTTGTTTAGTAAATAATGAAATGACACTAAACATATTTAAACCGAAATATTTCTAGTCCCCAGAAGACAGCATTTGCTAGATAATTACAATGTTTTGAACTTGCTATATAATAGAATTAATAACTAATCCTGTATCTTATTGAGAACTCAAATGCATCAAATACAATCAATTAATTTTGTGGTTCAATGACTTTGTGATTTGCAGCATTTTGTGGTTGGAGAATAAATATTGTTGATGATTCATCTTTTAACTTTGATTCGTAGTGTCATACAGTAGTCATATAGCACAGAAATGGGCCTTCAGCCCATCTTCTCTGAGCGGAACTGTTAATCTGCCTAGTCCAATCAATCTGCACCCGGACCAAAGCCTTCTATACTTGTCCCATCCATGTATCCATCCAAATTTCTTTTATATTTTGAAATCAACCCCATATCTACCACCTGCAATGGCCGCTCATTCCACATTCTCACCACCCTTTGAGTGAAGAAGCTCCTACTCATGTTCCGTTTAAACTTTTCACCTTTCACTCTTAACTCATGACCTCTAGTAGTAGTCTCACCCAACCTCAGTTCCTGCTTGCATTTACCCGAGTTGTACCCCTCATAATATTATATACTTTTATCAAATCTCCCTCAGTTTTCTACTTTCTAGGGAATAAAGTCTTAACCTATTCAACCTTTTGTCTGTAACTCAGCTCCTCAAGTTCCGGCAACATCTTTGTAGATTTTCTCTGTACTCTTTCAATTTTATTGACATCTTCCCTGTAGGTAGGTGCCCAAAACTACACACAATACTCCAAATTAGGCCTCAAAACATCTTGTACAACTTCAATATAACTTCTTGGTTCTGTACTCAATACTTTGATTTATGAAGGCCAGTGTGCCAAATGCTCTCTTTCTGGCCCAGATATCTGTGACACTATTTTTCAAGGAATTATGATTCCCAGATCCCTCTGTTCTGCTGCACTTCTCAGTTCCCTACAGCTCACTGGGTTGGACCTCCCAAAGTGCAATACCTCACACTGATCTGTATTAAATTGATCTGCCATTTTCAGCCCATTTTTCCAGCTGGTTCAGATCTCGTTGCAAACTTTGATAGTGTTCCTTGAGGTCCACTGCACCCCAATCTTGGTGTCATCTGAAAATTTGCTGATCCAGTTCATTACTTTTATCATCCAGATCATTGATACAGATGACAAGCAGCTACAGACCCAGCATTGAACTTACCAGCAAAGCTGTTATTTGTTTAGGAGCAGGATGCTCTGATTGTCACAGCAATTAAATACTTTGAAGATGTTAATCAATCGTTTGGTCACCTACTAAGATGGCACTCTAATCTTCAATGCCAAACTGCAATATTTCTCAACTTTAGATTGTACCCTTGTAACTAATGTATGAATGATGTTTTATTAATTTGTGGTGTTACAGGTGGAGGAACTGAAGGAGACAGTGAAGGATGAGTTTATGCCCTGGGTATCTCAATATTTGGTTATGAAGCGGGTTAGCATTGAACCAAACTTTCACAGTCTGTATTCAAACTTTATGGATACCTTGAAAAACCTAGAGTTTAACAAAATGGTGCTCTCTGAAACATACAGAAACATCAAGGTAAGATTTGTAGAAGTATGAACATTGAGGTTTTATTTTCATCTGTGTCCGTTAACATTGCAGACTGTCCTTTTTTTCCATCATATGTGCATTTTGCCAATGTAGAGTAACTGTTCATAATACAATACATCATGAGTTGGTAAGCCGTTAAACCCAAGATCCTTTAATGTATAGATCCATATAGGTGTTAAACATTATTCTCCTCAGTGCATTAATGCATTATAGTGTAAAATTTTGCAGAGCATCTTTATGTGATGCATCTTTAGAAGCCATTTGGCACATTAAAGTGCTACATTAATTTTAATTTTAAGTCTAAGTAATAATTAAGGTATTTTAACTTGATGAGTTGCAGCCCTGTTTAGCCATTTCTCTTGGCCATTTTAGGTACTGTTAACTTCAGACAAGGCTGCAGCAAACTTCTCAGATCGATCATTGTTGAAGAACCTGGGACACTGGTTGGGCATGATCACTTTGGCCAAAAATAAACCCATTTTGCATATTGTAAGTGCCTTCACATATTCGACCAGTTTTTGAGTCTATTTTGGTGTTGAAGAGTCTTTAGTTGTTGAATTAACCTACAATATTTAGGTGGTCTTGCTTTTATTTTTGCATTCATTTTGTACGTAGGATCTGGATGTGAAATCATTGCTGCTGGAAGCTTACATAAAAGGTCAGCAGGAGATGCTCTATGTTGTCCCTTTCGTTGCCAAAGTTTTAGAGTCCAGCGTTAGGAGTATGGTAAGTTTAAAAAAAATTATTACGGTTAGATAGAAGTGACCTCGGTCCCAAGAAAGATTTGATAAAATTTGGATGCAGTTTCTACTGTTAGAGTAAATATGACAGTACTCAAGTTCTTGTTTGCACTGGCTCCTTGTGAGTTTGATCATTGTCTTACTTGTCGCAAACTAGACACTACTCTTCTGTGAACATGACTGCTAATTTCAGCAACGGATGAAATACTGGTATCAAAATTATTGGGAAACTTTTAACTTCCAGCAAAAGACAACTAAAAAAGCTATAAGAAGGGGGAAAAATGCAATATGAGGGCAAACTAGCCAGTAATATAAAGCAGGATGCCAAAAGTTTGTTCAGTTATATTAAAGAGTAAAAGGGAGGTGAGAGTTGATATTGGACCACTGGAAAATTTTGCTGGTTATGTAGGAATGGTGGACAAAGAAATGGCATATGAACTTAATGAGTACTTTGCATTCATCTTCACTGTTGAGTGGAAGACACTAGTAGTATTCCAGAGGTCCGTGAATGTCAGGGAGCAGGGGTGAGTCCCATTGCTATTACAAAGGAAAAAGTGCTAGGCAAATTGAAGGGTTATAAGGTGGATAGGTCACCTGGACTAGATTGACTACATCCCAGAGTCCTGAGGGAGATTGCTGAAGAGATAGCAGATGCTTCTTTCAAGGATCACTTGATTCTGTCATGGTCCCAGAAGATTGCAAATGTCACCCCACTCTTTAGGAAAAGAGGAGGGCAAAAGAAAGGAAATTATATGCCTGTTAGCCTAACCTCAGTGGTTGGGAAAGTTTTGGGGTCTATTGTTAACGATGAAGTTTCAGGGTACATGGAGACTAATGATAAAATAAGTCAAAGTCAGCAAAGGGAAATCTTGCCTGACAAATCTGTAGAGTTCTTCGAGGAAGTAACGAGCAGAATGGACAAAGGAGCAATGGATGTCATTTACTTGATTTTCAGAAGGTATTTGATGAGGTGCCACACACGAGGCTGCCTTTCCAGGAAAGAATCTGAAATGGATAGCAGAATGGCTGACAGGCAGGAGGCAGTGAGTGGGAATAATAGGAGCCTTTTCTGGTTGGCTGCCAGTGACTAGTGCTGTTACTCGGGCCAGTATTGGGACCGCTACTTTTCACATTGTTTGTCATTGATTTGGATAATGGAATAGGTGGCATTGTGACAAAGTTTGTGGATGATACAAAGATAACTTGGAGGGGTAGGTAGTGCTGAGGAAGCAATGTGATTGCTGTATGACTTGGACAAATTGGAACAATGGCAAAAAAGTGGCAAAAGGAATAGAGTGTTGTGAAATGTATGATAATACATTTTGGTAAAAGGAACAATAACGTGGACTATTATCTAAATGGGAAAAAGGTGCAAACGTCAGAGTGAAGAGGGACTTGGGAATCCTCGTGCAAGACCCCCAGAAGGTTAATTTACAGGTTGAGTCTGTGGAAAAGAAGGCAAATGCAATGTTGGCATTTATTTCCAGTGGAATAGAATATAAAAGCGAGGAGAAAATACTGAAACTTTATAAGACATTAGTCAGACTGCACTTTGAGTATTGTTACCAGTTTTGGGCCCCATATCTCAGAAATGATGTGCTGTCATTGGGGAGAGTACAGTGGAAGTTCATAAGAATGATTCTGGGAATGAAGAGGGTAACATATGAGGAGTGTTTGGCAGCTTTGGGCCTGTATTCACTGGAATTTAGAAGAAAGCATGGGGATCTTATTGAAACCTACCAAATGTTGAAAGGACTAGATAAGGTAGATGTGGAGAGGATGTTTCTTATGGTGGAGGTATCCAGAACTAGAGGGCACAGCCTCAAAATTGAGGGGCGACCTTTTAGAACGGGGATAAGGAGGAATTTTTTTCAGCCAGAGAGTAGTGAATCTGTGGAATGCTCTGCCACAGACTGCGATGGAGGCCAAATCCATGGGTACAGTGGTGCTAGAATTTGCAAATCCTTTAGAACGTTCTCTCTTTCTGTATAAATATGACCTAAAAATGTGATCAAATCTCCATGCAAGTCCTAAAGCTAGATAAAGAGAACCCAATGAAATAAATAACACAAAAAAAATTATACTTATTTATTTATTGAGAAAGATGGTCTACACATGTATTTGTTGGGAAAGGTATGTGAGTCTTTGCTTTCAGTAACTCGTTTGACCCCCTTGTACAGCAATAACTTCAACAAAACATTTCTGGTAACTGTTGATCAGTCCTGCACGTCAGCTTGGAGAAATTTTAGGCCATTCCTCCTTCTAGACCTACTTCAACTCTGGAATGTTGGTGGGCTTCCTTGCATGAACTGCTTGCTTCAGGTCCTTAATAATTGTATAGGATTAAGGTCAGCACTTTGACTCAGCCTTTCCAAAACATTAACATCTTCTTTTTAAACCATTCTGTTGTTGATCTACCACGATGGAATGGCAGAGTAGAATTGGGCCAAGTGGCCCATTGATTCATCTTTGTCATTTCATCACGGCTGATCCAATTTTTCTCTCAGCCCCAATCTCCTGCCTTCTTCCCATATCTCTTCATACCTTGACCAGTCAAGAATCTAATATCCTAGGTGCTGTTGTAAACAGTGAGGGAAGTTGACTAAAACTACAGAGAGTTATTGACCAGGTAGATAATCGGGGTAGGGATTGGCAATTGTTCAATCCAGGTAAGCGTGAGGTGCCAAATGTCAGTCATGTCTTGTATAGTGAATTGTAGTGCATCGGAATGGGTTGTGGACTGAGGAATATAGTTACATATTCATTGAAATTGGAAGCATGGATGAACAGGGTAGTGGTGAAGATAATATGGCACATTGTCCTTCAGTCAAGACATGGAATGTATGGTGTATCTGAACAAGATGTTCATGACACCACACTTGGAGTATTGTGTACTCTGGCACCCTGTTGTAGGAAAGATGTTAATACAAGAATGTTGCTTGGTCTCCGTGTTCTGAGATAGAGGTAGGCTAATATTTGATTTCCTAGGATGCTAGACTGAGGAGTTGGCAATGTAGAAGCATTTAAAATCATGAGGGAATAGATAGGGTGAATGCAAACAACCTTCTGAGAGAGCGGGGGGGGGGGGGGGGAGAGCCAAAAACTAGTGGGCATAGATTTAAGGTAAGAAGGAAAAATTTTAAAGGTACCTGAGGGGCAACTTCATTGCGCTGAGGATGTTGCATTCATGGAACTAGCTGCCAGAGAAAATAGTTGAGGCAGGTACAATAACACATAAAAGACATTTGGATTAGTCTCTGATAGGAAAGGGGCCAAATGTTTACAACTGAGATTAGCTTAGGTTGGCACTTTGAGCTTGGACAAGATGGGCAGAAGGGCCAATTTCCTTACAGTGTTACTGATTCTGACTCTGTCTTGTTTATGCTGCAACACCAAGCATTTACCTTGTGCCATAATGTATTTGGATTGCAGAATTCATCCCATCTAACATGAAATCCAGCATATAATACATTTGTGTTGATACCAAAAGTACTCTGTTCAGTCCAGAACCCTTCTCTGATAATCTTAAATAGATGCAAGTAAATAGGCTGAGATGAGCACAATCTTCTGACAGCTATAGACTATTCATAATTATAATAAGGTATTAATGCAGTGGTGTTAGTAAATCATCTACATATTAATGAAATAACAAGATGAGAGGGAGCTGTATCAGTGTGTTTTTAAAGTTAACACTGTTCCTGTCTAAAACAAGGCAGTGAATCTTTTTGATTCCACATCAATAATGGAGAGGTAGTTCATGCATTTCGAAGTGTGTGAGCAGTTTATCTTACAAACTAAAACTAATGCAGAGTAAGTCTCTAAATGAAAGTACTTTGTAAATTCTGAGGCTAAATTTGTAACTGAAATTTGGCCCACTTTTAATATTCAGCTATGTTAACCTAATTAATATAGTTAATAATTATTTCTGGACTGGGAGAGACAATTCCTGTACTCACTAAAGTTTAAAAGAATGAGGAGGGGAGTGTCATTGAAAGATGTTGACTATTGAAAGGCCTGGATAGAACATAGAACATGGATATTTACAGCACATTACAGGCCCTTCAGCCCACAATGTTGTGCAGATGATGTAACCTACTCTAGAGACTGCGCAGAATTTCCCTTGCACATAGCCCTCTATTTTTCTGTGCTTCATGTACCTATTTAAGAGGCTCTTAAAAGGCCTTATTGTATCCACTTCCACCATCATCGCTGGCAGTGCATTCTATGCACCCACCACCCTCTATGTGAAAAACTTACCCCTGACATCCCCTCGGTACCCATTTCCAAGCACCTTAAAACTATGTCCCCTCGTGTTATCCTTTTAAGCCCTGGGGGGAAAGCCTCTAGCTATCCACAAGATCAATGCCCCTCATCATCTTATATACCTCTGTCAGGTCACCTCTCATCCCTCATCACTCCAAGGAGCAAAGACCAAGTTCACTCAACCTATTTTCATAAGGCATGCTCTCCAATCCAGGCAACATCCTTGTAAATCTTCTCTGCACTCTCTATAGTAACCACATCCTTCCGGTAGTGAGGTGACCAGAACTGAACACAGTACTCCCAACTGGACAAGGTCTTGTATCGCTGGAACATTACCTCACTTCTCTTGAACTCAGTCCCACGGTTGGTGAATGCCAACACACCATATGCCTTTTTGACAAAACTGTCAACCTGTACAGTAGTTTTGAGTGTCCTATGGATATGGACTCCAAGATCAGTCAGATCCTTCACACTGCCAAGAGTCTTAACATTTATATTATATTCCTCCTTCAAATTGGACCTACCAAAATGAACCACCTCACACTCCGTCTACCACTTCTCAGCCTAGTTCTGCCATCCTATCGATGCCCTGCTATAATCTCTGACAACTCTCTAGACTATCCACAATAACCCCAACCTTTGTGTCATCAGCAAACTTACAATTATTCTTCTTCATCCAGGTCATTTATAAAAATGGCAAAGAGGAGAGGTGCTGGAACACCACTGCTCACCGACCTCCATGCAGGGGATGCGTGTGACTTAAGCTTCTCCCTCTCGTACTGCACTATGAAATCAATCACATTATGATCACTGTCTCTTAGGGGTTCCTTAATGCTAAGCTCCCTGATAAGATCTGGGTTATTATACAACAACCAATTTTAGATAGTCTTTTCTCCAAGTAGGCTCGAGCACAAGCGCTCTAAAAAGCCATCTCATGGGCATGCAACAAATTCCCTCTTTTGCGATTCGTCACCAACATGATTTTCCCAACCCTCTTGTGCATTGAAGTCCTCCATCACAGTTGTGTGTTTACCCTTATTATGTGCCTTTTCCAGCACCCTTTGCAATCTCAACTCCACATTTTGTCTATTTGGAGGCCTATATATAATTCCCATGATGTCTTTTTCTACCTTTGTAGTTTCTTAACTCCACCCACAGAGATTCAGCATTCTCTGACCCAATGTCATTTCTTTCTAAAGATGCAATTCCATCTCTCAGCAAAAGACCCACACCACTGCCTATGCCTTCCTGTCTGTCCTTTCAATACAAAGTACTTTGATATTAAGCTCTCAGCCTTCTTTCAGCCACGATCCAGTGATGCCCACAACATCATACTGACTAATCTATCTCTTAAAAAAATAAATCAAAAGCTTGTCCTGACATAGCTATTAAGATTCTCTTAGTTTTGTTTAGAGTAGGGAAAATGGATTGTGAAGTTAGATTTACATGGATACCTGGGCATGCTGGCATGGAGGGAATTGAAATTGTGGATGGGTTTGCAAAGTCTTCCTTACAAAGCGGGCAAGTAGGAATTAGAATACCCCTAGGTAGAGCAGAATCAAGAAGTAGGAGGAAAAAAAGCATAGAGAAGAAACGGCAAGAGGATTGGAAAAACAAATTAAAGGGAAGGCATCACGAGTGAATCTGCAGATGCTGGAAATAAATAAAAACACAAAATACTGGCAGAACAGCAGGCCAGACAGCATCTATGGGAGGAGGTAGTGACGACGTTTCTTTTCTAGTCACCCTCTAGTTAAAAAGGTCTCAGACTCTTACTCTTTAAATCATAGAGATATGGTGAAGTTAACTAGACTTAGGTTGGGGCATTGTGGGCTAAAGTATTACTTAAAGATAATAGGAAAACATCCAACTGGATTATGTGTCTGTGGTAGTCCAGAGGCAGTTCAGCATGTTTTGCTGAGTTGTAATCGATATAAAATTGAAAGAAGAATATTGTTCAAGAAGCTAACTTAAAAGTATTTTGTTTTTCTGTTAAATCTTTGTTTGGCTACCAAGAGAACCACCATCTGATTGAAAAGTTTATTCTGTTTCTATGTGCGACTAGTTTATATTTGAGAATTTCAGTTTCTTGAAATTATGTAATAAATGTACATCCTGCGGAGGGCAGTAATATACCTAGTTGTGTCTAAACTGCCAGAAATAAAAGAAGAAGAATCATCTGTCTCTAATTAGGCTACAAATTAGTGCAGGATAGCATGAACATGGAGAGGATGTTTTCTATAGTGGTGGAGTGTAGGATCAGAGGGCACAGCCTCACAATACAAGGATGTCCCTTTAGAACAGAAATGAGGAATTTTTTTAGCCAGGGGGTGGTGAATCTGCACATAACAACAGTGGAGCAGTCATTGGGTATATTTAAAGTGGAGGCTATTGATTAGTAAGGGTGTCAAAGGTGACATGATGACTACTTTTACAACTGTCTGTACCTTCTGGACTCAGAAATGTTTAGATACACAGTAAGAGTCTGGATTTACTGGCACCTGACTTCCACATTGTGGTGCAATGGTTGTAATCATGCTGACCCACTGAAAAATGCAGCTCCCTCATGAACTGCTAACTAAAGTTCAGTGTAATTTTGTTACCAAAGTACATTTATGTCACCATATACTACCTTGATTCATTTTTGTTCATGCAAGAAAATAAAGCAATATAAGACTTTTATGAAAAACCATATACTGTGGATTCTGGTTAAATGGGCCATCGGTTAATCAGTGCAGCTGTTGGAGTATCTCTATACAAATCAAGGAAATAGCCGAGAATCCCCTCTTTTATATGGGACACTGCCACTTAATTAGGGCAGGAAACAGTTTCTAACTAATGTCAGTCACATTGCATGCACTTATGTGGCCGTTAAACACTACACCATGCTTAGAGCAATCTGTTTTTAATAGTGTCAGTTGTGTGTGTTTGTATTCAAATAGCAGCAATAGTGAGAAATTCAGAACTCTTTTGCTCACTACATTTTTAAGCATTCTGGCTTGGAGATGCCAGAAATGACCAAGAATAAAATGAAACAATTTCACTACTTCGATTTAGGAATTATGAAGCATTTATAGGTATCAATGATCATCGTGAGTGTTATAATGAAAATGAAAATTTGGAGAATGCAATCATAAGGCATTGTATGAAGGCAATTCATTATCTGTACTAGGTGTTTGCACTAATTTTGTTCACTTACATTCAATCAAAAGAACATGGCAGATGAATTCCTCTATTGATAGCTGTTAGGAACTAATTCACAGTTTTATAGTTCTGTATTTCATTTAAATACATAAATTGTTACTTGGATGAATGGTAACTTGTCTTTTTTTATATACCTTTTAACTAATTCCATGAATCTTTGGCTAACGGGGGCAGCCACTTAATTGTGCCAATAACCAGACTCCACTGACTAAAACATCCAATTTACAAAAGAGGGCAAATGGTGCAAATAAATTAAAAATAAGTAAATAAATAATATTAAGAGGATAAGTTGTAGAGAACTTGAAAGTGATCTGTAGGTTGTGCAGTCTGTTCAGCGTTGAGGTGAGTGAAATTATCCATGCTGGTTCCTGATGGTTGTAGAGTAATGACTGTTCCTGGGCCTGGTGGTGTGGGCCTAAAACTACAGTATTTCTTGCTTGTTGATAATAGCAAGAAGACAGTATGGCCTGGATGATGGGGATCCTTAATTATGGATGCTTCTTTCTTGGAGCATCGCTCCTTGTAAATGTGCTCAATGATAGGGTTTTGACTGTGATGGACTGGGCTGTATCTGCAACTTTTTGTAGACTTTTCTGTTCCAGGGCATTGATTTTTCCATTCTAGTCCATGATGCAACCAGTTGTGCCTTCTTTGTGATGGCACTTGTGTGCTGGTCCCAGAACAGATCCTCTATAGTATGCAAGTAATTTAAAGTTACTGACCCTCTCCACCTCCAATTGCTAAATGAGGATTGGCTCATTGACCTCCATCATCTTCCTCCTGTAGTTGATAATCAGCTCTTTGGTTTTACTGACGTTGACTGAGAGATTGATGTTATGGGACCAATCAACTAGATTTTCAATCTCCTTTCTATATGGCAATTCATTACCACTTTTAATGTTGCCAGCAGCATTGGTGTCATCAGAAAACTTAAATATAGCATTGGAGTAGTACTTAGCCATGGCAATCATAAGTATAAAGCTATAGAGCAGGCCACTTGGCATGTAGCCTTGCAGTGCACATGTGCTGATGGTGATTGTGGAGATGTTACCTATCTATACTGACTGGGATATGCATAGTCTGCAGTTCTGCTGTCTCCTAATTAGAGCAAAGACAATGAGAAGAACAGCTGCTTTCACAATAAAAGCTGATAATTTCTCTGAACAAAGTGCAATGAGATCAGGATAATTTCGTGTAAGTAGCATATACAATACAGGTAGTCCCCGACTTATGGACAACTCGTACTTACGAACTGAGGAAGGAGAATGCCGTCCACCATTTTAAGTCAGATTGCGACACCGTCCACCATTTTAAATTGTTGCAGTTGACACTGTTGAGTGTTTAACTTTGTATTTGGCTTAAATTTTTCTTAGTAAGATACACCCTGAACCCGCAATGAGATCAGCACCAGGCTCGGGAACAGAGGTTCGATCCAGTGACAGTCCGCTCCCGTGCCGGGTTGATGTCGATCTAGTGACTCCCGTACCATCCGTGCCAGGTTGATGTCGAGCTTGCAACTTGATCTCATTTAAAAATTGCCACCTCCAGTTTAAATTCCCACGTGGAATATTGTTGAGGATCAAATACCCAAACTCAGCACAGCCCCCATTTGTCCCATTTAGCTTGTCTCAGTGCGGTGGTCCTTAGGACCCAGTGGACCTCAGGAGCCGGCACTTCTCGGGACCTGTCACCTGTAGTGTTTCTGTTCCATTGACGGGAAGCGATCGAGATTGAAAATAAAGTGGAAATAATAAAGCATTTGGAAAGGGGTGAAATGCCATTGGTCATTGGAAAAGCGTTAGGCTAGTCGGTCAATGATCGGAACAATTTTAAAGGATAACGGATAAAGTGAGAATAATGGAGCATGTGAAACGCCCTGTCCTGATGAAAGCTACAATTATTACTAAGCAACGCAGTGGTTTAATTATTGGAATGCATACGTTTCTTAAGTGTTTTATATGCATAGAAAGGTAAAATATATACTATATACTAAGACAAACGTTTGACGAACTGACGCTAAATGATACCAGATGTACTTGTTCCGACTTGCGTACAAATCTGACTTAAAGATGGACTCGAACTGAACTCGTAAGTGACCCGGGGACTGCCTGTATACTTTTTTAGATACAACAGCATGGTCACCAAGCTTGATTGAGAGTTGTTGCCATGTTATACTGCCTTTAAGTTGTACAAGAAAATTTCTGTATTTATTGCTAATGCACCTTGTTGACTGTACTTGCCTATGTAACCCTCAGGCTCAGCCAGCTTGTGTTCATCTAGGGGAAAACAGCCTTTGGTTCCGCTAAACTGAGAAATCACGTTTGTGTGGATGCTGTGTAATATACCACCTGGTAGCAGACCCACAATGCAAAATATCAGACAGTGTACCATATGCAATTAAATGATTGAACTTTATGAATCTTAATCTGAATATAGGGTTAGTAATGAAACTTTAAAAAGGGACCGGATTCAAGGAAAAGTCAAAAGTGCACGTTGAAGCTCACTCAGTAGTCATTCTTCCACTATTGATCTCTGAGTGTTGCCAACCTTCGGACCCTCAGATCCCAATCCACTCCGTCCGGTGGTCTACCAGCTCTCTCCACGCGTGTCTTCCCTCTTCATCTCTCCTCAACAAAGACCGCGAAGAAACCTCCTTCCAGATTCACAAGACAGAGCAACAATCTCTGATTGGCTAACGTGCATCCCGCAGTCCTGTTATCTCCAGCCATAACCCGAACATTGCTGCTACAGAGAAACCGTTACCTCAGCAGTGAATGTTACAGAGAAGCTATTACATTAGCCTTAGCAGTGAAACATTACAAAGAAGCCATTACATTAGCAGCGAATCCTTACAGTACATTACACTATATCAAATAGTTACTTTTAAAAGGACCATGTATATTGCGCTATTTCTCAAATATTCACTCTAGCTTTTAAATACCTGTTATTAGTTTTTATAGCATAAAATGTAAATTGGTTTTACTTCTCTGAACATTTAGAATCTTTGGACGTATAGCTTTGTTATAAACAATATTTAGTTCAAATTCGGTTCACATTAGTGAGTTATAGTTCAGATTCCATTTTTATGGTTGGAGAATTTGTGTTTAAGAAATCCTTTATATCAACAAAAATAAGGAAGTTCTGTGATGTTGGAAAAACTGAACATGATTACAGTCATTTAGGATAGAAACCATTCTTTCCTCAATTTTTGACTAAGGTTACAAACCACAATAATTGTGTTTGAATATTAATTACCTTCTGAAGTGGACTAGCAAGTTTTTCCAGTATTGAAATGTTAGAAAAAAATGAGTATTAAAAACAATAGGCAATGGTATATCATTTAGATAACACCAGGATGAAGAAGGCATGACTGGCATTGCTAGCAGATACAAGCATAACTGATTGTTGTCCAGGTGTAGAAAAGTAATTTTGATATCACATATGGAAGAGTCCCTGAGTTAGATAAGAGTTCCATTCCAGAAAACTATTTATAAACCTTTTTATTAATTTTTGCTCTAAATTAGAAATGTGGGATTTCTATAGCTATTCAGCATCACACACTTCGTATGATGACTTGTTCAATCAAATCAGTGTTCACCCTAATTAAATTAATCAGACTAATTAAACTAATGAGACTAATACTCTTATCCAGTTGTTAATGAATACCATGAACATTACTATCCTATAAAATTCCTTTAAAATTTATGAGAGAATTTCTGTAAACTCAGATTTCTGTAAGTCAATTCTCTTGTAATTCAGGAAGCCCCTGTGCTTAATTTTATTGAGTGTCACAAGTTTGAGTACTACCAGAGTTTGAAAATGACCCTGTAGAAATCAGGGTTCTGTTGATGAAGTTATATACATGCCAAGAGGAACTGAAAAGGGCAGCTTAAAGTAGGCCAGTGTTGTACTGACTCGTCGTTGGGAGTGAGTGTTGGGATCTTTGGAATACTATATGGCATTTTGATTCTGGTCTTGCTGGTGATTTTGATGAGAGTTAAGTGCAGATTGTGAGTAGGGGAGTAAAAGGTCCTATGGAGTTCTATTAATTTTCTACTTTATTTGCACAAGAAGAACAATTGTTTATGAACTGCATTAATGCAGTTTATTTTCAAATGCCTCTATTACTTGGCCAACCCTGAGAGCGAAGACTTGGGAGTGAACAAGTAGCAGCTAGTTGTGTACTTTTTTATGTTCTATATGTTGTAATGTATTTAAGGAAGTCCAGCAAGCAAGGAATATGCAGTAAATCGGGAGGATTTATATTCTGAGGATTTATGAGGTTGATGTTCTGGGGCATGTTGATATTAAGGGAGAATAGGTGTTGGAGTTGTTAGGACAGATAAGTCCCTGAGGCCTGATGGAATATTCCCCAGGCTGCTCCACGAGGCGAGGGAAGAGATTGCTGAGCCTCTGGCTAAGATCTTTATGTCCTCGTTGTCCGTGGGAATGGTACCGGAGGATTGGAGGGAGGCGAATGTTGTCCCCTTGTTCAAAAACAGGTAGTAGGGATAGTCGGAGTAATTATAGACCAGTGAGCCTTACATCTGTGGTGGGAAAGCTGTTGGAAAAGATTCTTAGAGATAGACTCTATGGGCATTTAGAGAATAATGGCCTGATCAGGGACAGTCAGCTTGGCTTTGTGAAGGGCAGATCGTTTCTAACAAGCCTGATAGAGTTCTTTGAGGCAGTGACCAGGCATATAGATGAAGGTAGTGCAGTGGATGTGATCTACATGGATTTTAGTAAGGCATTTGACTAGGTACCGCACAGCAGGCTTATTCAAAAAGTCAGAAGGCATGGGATCCAGGGAAGTTTGGGCAGGTGGATTCAGAATTGACTTGCCTGCAGAAAGCAGAGGATCGTGGTGGAGGGAGTACATTCAGATTGGAAGGTTGTGACTAGTGGTGTCCCACAAGGATCGGTTCTGGGACCTCTACTTTTTGTGGTTTTCATTAATGACCTGGATGTGGGGGTAGAAGGCAAGTTTGAAGACTACACAAAGGTTGGTGGTGTGGATAGTGTTCAGGATAATCGAAGATTGCACAGAGACGTTGATAGGATTGAGAAGTGGCAGATGGAGTTTAACCCAGAGAAGTGAGAGGTGGTACACTTTGGAAGGACAAACTCCAAGGCAGAGTACAAAGTAAATGGCAGGATACTTGGAAGTGTGGAGGAGCAGAGGGATCTGGGGGTACTTGTCCACAGATCCCTGAAAGTTGCCTCACAGGTAGATAGGGTAGTTAAGAAAGCTTATGGAGTGTTAACTTTCATAAGTCAAGGGATAGAGTTTGCGTGGGGTAATGATGCAGCTCTATAAAACCTTGGTTAGGCCGCACTTGGAGTACTGTGTCCAGTTCTGGTCACCTCACTATAGGAAGGATGTGGAAACATTGGAAAGGGTTCAGAGGAGATTTACCAGGATGCTGCCTGGTTTAGAGAGTATGGATTATGATCAGAGATTAAGGGAGCTAGGGCTTTACTCTTTGGAGAGATGAGAGGAGACCTGATAGAGGAATATAAGATATTAAGAGGAATAGATAGAGTGGACAGCCAGCACCTCTTCCCCAGGGCAACACTGCTTAATACAAGAGGACATGGCTTTAATGTAAGGGATGGAAAGTTCAAGGGGGATATTAGAGGAAGGTTTTTTACTGAGAGAGTAGTTGGTGCATGGAATGCACTGCCTGAGTCAGTGGTGGAGGCAGACACACTAGTGATGTTTAAGAGACTACTAGACAGGTATATGGAAGAATTTAAGGTGGAGGATTATATGGGAGGCAGGTTTTAAGGGTCGGCACAACATTGTGGGCTGAAGAGCCTGTACTGTGCTGTACTATTCTATGTTCTAGGATATTGAGTGATGTACAGTAACAAAACCTTCCGATGCAAGTCCAAAGATAATTTTGATGTCATTTAGTGCTTGAAATGAGAGCTGAGGCACAGAATATAAAAGCAGTGAAATTATTCTTGCAATACTAGTTGGTCTACCACTTGAGCACCATGTACAATTCAGGTCATCAGATTGCAGGAAGAATATGATTGTGTTGGAAAATATTTAGAGATTTCAGGATGATGACAAGACTGAAAATTTTGTAGCTATGAGGAAACACTTGATAAATTATGGTTGTTTTCTTTTTCACGGAGAGGGTTTAGAGCAGTTGTTCCCAACCTTATTAATGCCATGGAGCCTTACCATTATCCGAAGGATCCATAGACCCCAGTTTGGGAACCCCAGGTTTAGAGGAAACTTAAATGACATATACAAAATTTTGGACTGAGAGGATCAAAATCCCAGGATGGAATGTTCAAAACCAAGGGTGTTGATTTTAAAATAATTGGTGAAAGAATAGGAGGGAGGCTTTTGTCATTGGAGAAGCTCTGTAACATCTGTATTTTCACATAGTGGAGGGATAACATAAGCAACAGACACAAAATGCTGGAGAAACTGCAGTCCTGGTGAAAGGGTCCTAGCCTGAAACATCGACTGTTTACTCTTTTCCATAGATGCTGCCTGGCCTGTTGAGTTCCTCCAGCATTTTGTGTGTATTGCTTTGGATTCCAGCATTTGTTGATTTTCTCATTAGAGGGATAACATTTTAGATTGAGATGAAAATTCCTTACGTGGATTGCATGAAATTCTCTTCTCCATCAGCCTAGTGTTTCTTGGTCATTCGATGTATTCAAGCCCCATATATTATTTAGGATTAAAGGAATTGGGAATTTGGTTGAAAAGAGTTACAGATTTGAATACATTTTATTAACAGTAAGATGAAATGTTAATGATAAAATATTTTTAATAGCTTTGAATTCTTCACTTGTATGGTGAATAACTTTTGCGATTGGGGAGTAGTAGTATTGTTAAAGATTATATCTCAACATATTAGTGTTTGCTTTAATTATTTTGCATCCTTTAGAATAGTAACATATTTTTTTAAATAAATTCCCTGGCTCACCATTCTACACTTTACTGGGGTTTAGCTGAAATTGTAAATCATAGTTCAAGAATGATGTATGTAGATTTAAAATTATTGGCTGTTGTCATTACACGCCTACAATTTTTATTTTCCACCTATCAATTATCGTTGTTGAGAGATCTTGCTGGTAAATGGTAAAGCGTTTTCTGTTAATGACTATTTTAGTATTTACACAATTGTTGGACTGTAGTGAATGTAAACAAAGCTGAAGGTATACAAACAACACACACAAAATGCTGGTGGAACTCAGCAGGCCAGGCAACATCCATAGGAAGAAGCACTGTCGACGTTTTGGGCTGAAACACTTCAGCCCGAAACGTCGACAGTGCTTCTTCCTATGAATGTTGCCTGGCCTGCTGCATTCCACCAGCCTTTTGTGTGTGTTGCTTGAATTTCCAGCATCTGCAGATTTCCTTGTGTTTGCTGAAGGTATACAACAGCCTCTGTAGACATAGAGTTACAGTTGAAAGAAAAAGTTTGTAAATCCTTGCAATTAATGGTTTTCTGTATTAATTACTCATAAAATATGGTTTGATCTTCATCAAAGTCACAAAAATACACAAACAAAATCTGTATAAACTAATAACACGCAAACAATTACACTTTTCACAACTTTATTGAAAACATTGTTTAATCATTCACAGTCCAGTTTGAAAAAAGTAGTTGAACCCTTGTATTTAATAACTGGTAGATCCTACTTTAGATGCATTAACCTGCACCAAACATTTCTTGGAGCTGCTGATCAGATTTGTACAACAGCGAGGAGGAAAGTTGGACCATTCATCCATACAAAAATGTTTCAGTTCATCAATATTTCTGGGATAGCTTGCATGAACAGCCCTCTTCAGGTCATGCCACAGCATTTCATTTGGGTTAAGGTCTGGACTCTGATTTGGGCATTCCAAAACGTGAATTTTCTTCATTTTATACCATTCTGTTGTTGATTTACTTTGGTGTTTTGGATCATTGTCTTATTGCATCATCCCACTTGAATCAAGCTTCAGGTGACAGACTGATATTCTCCTGTAAAATGTCTTTTTTTTTTGAAAACTTTTTCTTTTTCTTTCTTTCTAAATCTTTTTATTAATATTAGTAATATGGACAGAATACAGATGATATATTGATAAAGAAATTACCAACATACACATTCCATTACATATGAAAAAAAACATACGTAATAGTTACATATAAATGAGTTTACCAAGACATAAGCCATAAGATATATGTATGAACATAGTAAATCTAAATATTTCATAATGTATAATATAAAAAAAACGGAAAAAAGAAAGAAAAAAAACAACAAATTTATATAATGCAGAACTAGCTAATCTAATCTAATAACTATAACTAATAAGTAATATAAAAGAAAAAAAACAAAAAAGAAGGGAAAAAAAATGGGCTGTTTATAATATCTCACAAAAATAAGTATTCATCAATGCCATCACTTCCGGTCCTCTCAAACTACATAAGCTGAAAGCTGGGAAATCAAATGAACTTGGCACAGGGTCATATTACATCATATGAAAATGTTGAATAAATGGTCTCCATAACTTTTCAAATTTAATAGAAGTCTCAAAAGTACCACTTCTAATTTTTTCTAAATTTAAACATAACATAGTTTGAGAGAACCAATTAAATACAGTGGGAGGATCAATTTCTTTCCAATTCAACAATATAGATCTTCTAGCCATCAGAGTTAGAAATGCAATCATTCGACGGGCTGAAGAAGATAAATGCAGTGAATCTAACATCGGTAAACCAAAAATTGCGGTAATAGGATGAGGTTGTAAATCAATATTCAAAACCGCAGAAATAATATCAAAAATATCTTTCCAATATTTCTCCAAAAATGAACACGACCAAAACATGTGAGTTAAAGACGCAATTTCAGAATGACATCTATCACAAATAGGACTTATATGAGAGTAAAAATGAGCTAATTTATCCTTGGACATATGGGCCCTATGTACGACCTTAAATTGTATTAGTGAATGTTTGGCACATAACGATAATTGAAGAATTCTATCCCAATTCTCACTAGAAATACTAAAACTAAGCTCTCTTTCCCAATCCTGTTTAGTCTTATAAAGAGGCTCTGAACATAACTTTATAATTATATTATAAAGTTTTGAAATAAGCCCTTTTTGAAAAGGGTCTAATTCAAATAAACTCTCCAAAGTATCTGAAGGCACAAAATTTGGAAACGTAGAGAGTACAGAACTTAAAAAATGTCTAATCTGTAAATATCTAAAAAAATGAAATCTCGGCAAGTTATATTTGTTGGATAATTGTTCAAAAGACATGAAGCAATTATCTAAAAATAAATCAGAAAATCTTAGTAATCCCTTAGTTTTCCAAGCTGAATAAGCTTGATCTATAAAGGAAGGGTGAAAAAAACAATTAGATACAATAGGACTATTTAAAACGAATTGAGTCAACCCAAAAAATCTCCGAAATTGAAACCATATACGCAATGTATGTTTAACTATCGGGTTGTCAATTCGTTTCGGCAATTTAGAAAGAGCAAAAGGGAGAGAAGTCCCTAAAATAGAACCCAAAGCATAAGCTGATACCGATTTAGTTTCTAAACTCACCCAACAAGGGCCAAAAGATCCACCCCCATCTTTCAACCAACATAACAAATATCTAATATTAACTGCCCAATAGTAAAATCTGAAATTAGGTAATGCTAACCCGCCTTCCTTTTTTGTCTTCTGTAAATATGTTTTACCTAACCTGGGATTTTTATACTGCCATATATATGAAGAAATTTTAGAGTCAACATTAGTAAAAAAAAGATTTCAGGATAAAAATTGGTATCGCTTGAAAAATATATAAAAACTTAGGTAAAATAACCATCTTAATAGCATTAATCCTACCTATTAGGGATAGAGACAAAGGTGACCACTTAGTAAACAAACCTTTAATCTGATCAATTAAGGGTAAAAAATTAAATCTAAACAAATCTTTATGGTTTTTTGTGATTTTGATCCCTAAATAAGTAAAAGAGTCATTAACTAATTTAAAGGGTAAATTTCCATAAATTGGGACCCGTTTATTCAATGGAAACAATTCACTTTTATTAAGATTTAACTTATACCCAGAAAACTCACTAAATTGAGCCAATAATGATAAAACTGCTGGAATAGATTTCTCCGGGTTAGAAATGAATAATAATAAATCATCTGCATACAAAGATAACTTATGAATATCTGTCCCACGATTAATACCCAAAATATCCTGTGATTGTCTGATGGCAATTGCCAAAGGTTCTAAGGCAATGTTAAATAGTAATGGACTAAGAGGACATCCCTGTCTAGTGCCCCGAAATAGGCGAAAAAAGGGAGATCTTTGATTATTGGTAACCACTGAGGCTACTGGAGTATGATAAATCAATTTAATCCATGATATAAATATCGGACTAAAATTAAACTTCTCCAACACATTAAATAAGTAAGGCCATTCAACTCTGTCAAATGCTTTCTCCGCATCTAATGAAATCACGCATTCTGAAGTATCATGTGAGGGAGTATAAACAATATTCAACAATCTCCTAATGTTAAAAAAAGAATAACGATTTTTAATAAAGCCAGTTTGATCATCTGAAATAATTTTGGGTAATACCTTCTCCAATCTAGATGCCAGTAACTTAGAAAAAATCTTGGAGTCTACATTCAATAAAGATATAGGTCTATAAGAAGCACAATTAGTAGGGTCTTTATCTTTCTTCAATATTAGAGAAATGGAAGCTCTATAAAAAGATTGTGGCAAATTCCCTAATCTAATGGCCTCCTCAAAAACCTTACCTAACCAAGGGGAAAGAGTAGCGGAAAAAAATTTTAAAAATTCAACTGTATAACCATCTGGACCCGGTGCTTTCCCAGAATTCATTGAGGAAATAGCCCCCTTAATTTCTACATCCGTAATAGGAGTATCCAATATCAAAAGATCATCAGATGATAACCTTGGAAAATTTAATTTTCCAAGAAAATCAGACATGGTATTATAATCTTGAGGAAATTCAGATTGGTACAGGGAGGTATAGAAATCTTGAAATGCCTTATTTATCTCATCATGATTAACTGTCAGATTCCCATTCTGCTGACCAATCTTAGTGATTTGACGTTTAACCAGAGCATTCTTCAATTGACTAGCTAACAGTTTACCAGATTTATCACTATGTATATAAAAATCAGATTTAGTTTTCATTAATTGATTTTCAATCGAGGATGTAAGTAATAAACTATGTTCCATTTGAAGTTCAATCCTTTGTTTGTAAAGCTCCTTACTAGGAGCAATCGAATATTTCTTATCAATCTCTTTAATTTTATCAACCAATAAAAGAGTTTCCATCTTGATACGTTTCCTCAAACCAGCAGAATAAGAAATAATCTGTCCACGTATATAAGCTTTAAAAGTGTCCCAAAGTGTTCCGCAGGAAATATCATCTGTAGAATTAGTTGAGAAGAAGTCCATCTGCTCCTCCATAAATTTTATAAAGTCAGAGTCTTGCAACAAGGTAGAGTCAAATCGCCATTGTCTAGCATTAGAAGCTGTATCCGTAAATTTCATAGAAAGTAATAACGGAGCATGATCAGAGATAGCTATAATATCATAGTTACAACCGATTACTAATGGAATAAAACAAGAGTCTACAAAAAAATAATCAATTCTTGAATAAGAGTGATAAACATGTGAGAAAAAAGAAAACTCTTTGTCTTTAGGATACCGGAATCTCCAAATATCAAAAACTCCATTGTCAGTCAAAAAAGAGTTAATACAAGTGGCCGACTTATTAGGTAAAGTCTGAATAGATAAAGATTTATCCATCAGAGGATTTAAACAACAATTAAAGTCACCACCCATTATTAACTTATATTCGTTTAGATTGGGTAAAGAAGTAAATAAAGACTTTAAAAAGTCAGGACAATCCACATTTGGAGCATAAACATTAACCAAAGCAACCTTTTTATTACAAAGTAAACCCGTAATTAACAAAAATCTGCCATTCGGATCCGAAAAAATATCATGTTGAACAAATGAAATAGAGGAGTCAATAAAAATTGAAACTCCTTTAACTTTAGCATTCGAATTTGCGTGATACTGTTGACCCCGCCAAAATCTAAAAAAACGAAATTTGTCCTCCCTCCTCACATGAGTTTCTTGTACAAAAATGATATGAGCATTAAGTCTTTGGAATACTTTGAAAATCTTCTTTTGTTTAATTGGATGATTTAAACCATTAGAATTCCAAGACACAAAATTAATGGTCTGAGCCATAATTCTAAAATCAACCCTTTGGTATAGAAAGGGTTAACCAACTTATAAACTCATGCACCAGGAAGAGGAACAAAAGTAGTGAGAAAACCCGGAAGTGACGACAACACAGACATATTTGAAGTTCAAAAACAGCCCGAATAAAAAAACTAACACAAACTGGTACAAAAAAAATAGAATTAGAAAACAGACCAACCCCCCACCCCCCGAGAAAAAGAGAAAAAGCCAAAATATGACTTAAAAAGAGAAAAAGTAAGACTAATCCTACCCCCATGTCAGCTGAAGAACACTCCATATAAAAAGGATATATATAAAAGAATCACCCCGACTTTAAAAATAAAATTGCTATAATAAAAACCGTATTTCTAAGTATAGTTAGTTGTAAAAAGAATAAAAATATAATCACTAAAAAACAATTATAACTCGGGCTCTGGCCCAGACAAAACAAAAAATATTTAAGCTAAGATAAGCGATGCATTGTACGGAAGAAACGCGAAAAATATAAACATAATGCCATCTTAAGCAAAACCACAAATCCTTTCCAAAAAACCACCATCTTAATCAAGGAAAAATTTACCTTCAAAGAATTAAAAATATACCTTCGAAGGAACAAAGTTAATAGACAAGTATGTAGTTAAATGATTAAAGTGTATAAGGCAAAACAATTAACATGACGCAAACACACTTTAACTTGAGTATAAAGTCTAGGATGAACCTACACCAATAACCAGATTTTAATTCTGGTTTAAGAGATCGAGAACCATCTTACACGATCAGAATCATTCATTTATTAAAGACTGGTGTCTGTAGCAGTAGGGAAGTTCTCCTCCAGATATTTTCTCGCTTCTGAAGTTGAAATGAAAACCTGTCGTGGAGCATTCGACGGAGAAATTCGAAGCTTCGCAGGGTATAGAAGCGCAGGTTTCAGATTTTTCTCATAACATTCAGCCATCAACGGTTTAAAAAGAAGCCTTCTTTTTAAAAGATCTGAACTAAAATCTTCGATCAGGCGGAAGCAAAAATCTTTGATTTTAATCATTCCTACCCGACGAGCTGCTCTTATAACTTGTTCTTTGTCATGTACATAATGGAACCGGACAATTACCACCGAAGGTTTGTCTGTAACACTCGGTGATCGACGCCGAATTCATGGTGCCCGATCCAATAAAGGGGGGTTATTCGGGAAAATCGTCGGAAACGCTTCTTTTAAAAGTTGAGCAAAATATTTTGAAGGGTCATCTTTTTCTATGCCGTCTGGAAGACCAAGTATACGTAAGTTCTGCCTTCTGGACCGATTCTCAAAATCGTCACTCTTGGCTTTAAGGGCTTCCATCAGCTTAATGGTTGAAATTAAATCCTGTTGCAGTTTTCCAATAGTCAAATCTCGCTTCCGAGCTTCTTCCTGCAGAGACGCAATAAGAGCTTGTTGCTGTTTAATTACTAAATCCGTCTTAACCATGTACTCTTGAAAAGCCTTTATATCTTCTTTAAAAAATTGTTTTAGTTCAGCAAATTTTTTATCCAAAACCTCCATAAACAATTCAAAAGTTAATTGTGTTTGTTGTGTCGGAGCCTGCTTTTTTCCGTTACCCTTCGGATTACGTCCGGGATCCCGTCCCTTAGACCTGAGAGACATTTCTGTTTGCATATCTTCAAAAGTTCACAACAAACTCTTGGCAGTAAATCCAAAAAAAAGAATAAAGAAACTTTCGATATAGGTAAAAATAAGCTGAATAAGGGTGATCAAAGGTTAAAAAAAGTACAGGTTATGGAGCGAATCCAAAACGGTACTCACTCCATGAGCGTCTCCAGCTGACTCCCGAAAACTTTTTTTATTGCATTTTTAAGTAGTTACAAAATGAAGTATGGAAAAAAAATGTATATAACCCTTCCCCCCTCCCCTTAACCCCTCCCCCCCTAACTGCCCTATAGAAAAAAAAGAAAAAGAGAAAAAAAAAGAAAGAAAGATTGCTTGGTTGTTGGAAGATCTCCACATGCTCCATGGAATTCGTAATCTTTAATATGTATATTTATTTCTTTCCCCAAATAACCAATTGTTTCATCTTCAGAATATCTATAGATTTAATCCTGTCTTTTGTAAATAAGGGCTCCAAATTTTCAGAAATGTTTCATATTTATCTCTTAAATTATAAGTAATTTTTTCTAATGGAATACAACCATAGATTTCTTTCTTCCAAGAGTCTATACTTAAATATGTATCCGATTTCCAAGTAACTGCAATAGCTTTTTTGGCTACTGCCAGTGCAATTTTTATAAATTCTCTCTGGTATTTATTTAGTTTGAGTTTTGGTTTTATCCCTTCAATATCACCTAATAAGAGTAATATTGGATTATGAGGAAATTGTGTTCCTGTAATTTGTTCCAGTAGAAGTCTTAAATTTGTCCAAAAAGGTTGAATTTTAGAACAAGACCATGTAGAATGTAAAAAAGTACCAGTTTCCTGGTTACATCGGAAACACTGATCCGATAAGTTTGGATTTAATTTATTTATTTTTTGTGGTGTAATATATAATTGATGTAGAAAATTATACTGCACTAATCTTAACCGAACATTTATTGTATTTGTCATACTATCAAGACATAGTCTTGACCAATTTGTTTCTTCAATTTTAATATTCAAATCATTTTCCCATTTTTGTCTTGACTTATGGACTCCTTGTTTAATTGCCTGTTTTTGAATCAAATTATACATACAAGATATAAATTTTTTAATATTTCCTTCTTGAATTAAAATTTCTATTTCATTAGGTTTCGGCAATAACATTGTTTGACCTAATTTTTCTCTTAAATAAGCCCTTAATTGAAAGTAAGAAAATAAAGTGTTATTTGATACTTTATATTTATTCTTTAATTGATCAAATGACATTAATATACCTCCTTCAAAACAATTCCCTATATATCTAATCCCTTTTTGAATCCAATTATATAAAAGTTGATTGTCCATTGTGAAAGGAATAAGTCTATTTTGAATTAAAGATCTCTTTGCTAATAAAGATTTTTTTGTCTCATCATCAACATTTATCTTATTCCATAAATCAATCAAATGTTTTAATATAGGAGATTCTTTCTTTTCCCGTATCCATTTAGATTCCCATTTGTATATAAAATCTTCTGGTACGTTTTCTCCTATTTTATCTAGTTCTATTCTAACCCATGCCGGTTTATCTTTCTCGAAAAAAGATGCAATAAATCTAAGTTGATTTGGTTTATAATAATTCTTAAAATTTGGAAGTTGTAATCCTCCTAGATCAAATTTCCATGTCAATTTTTCCAACGATATTCTTAACTTACCTTTCCAGAGAAATTTCCTCACATATTTGTTTAACTCTTGAAAAAACTTCTGGGGTAATTGTATTGGTAATGATTGAAATAAATATTGTAGTCTAGGGAATATATTCATTTTTATAGTATTTACTCTACCTACTAATGTTATTGGTAATGCCATCCATTTATCAAGATCTTCCTGAATTTTTTTCAAAAGTGGTAAATAATTTAATTTGTATAAGTTTTTTATGTCATTATCAACTCTTATACCTAAATATTTTATACCATTTGCTGGCCATCTAAATTGAGTTATTAATCGACATTGATTATAATCTCCTTTAGTAAGAGGTAAAATTTCACTTTTATCCCAATTTATTTTATAACCCGATATTTTCCCATATTCTTCTAATCTATAAGATAATTTGCGTAGTGAATGTAATGGATCTGTTAAATAAAGTAGAACATCATCAGCAAATAAATTAATCTTGTATTCTTCCTGATTAACTCTGAAACCCTTAATATCTGGGTCCATTCTAATTAATTCAGTTAGTGGTTCTATTGCCAACACAAACAAAGCAGGTGATAATGGGCAACCTTGCCTAGTTGATCTTGTTAACTGAAATGATGTTGAAATTTGACCATTTGTCACTACTTTAGCTTTGGGATTAGTATTTGAGGTTTTAATCCATTTTATAAATGATGTTCCTAATCCATATTTTTCCAATACCTTAAATAAAAAATCCCATTCCAATCTATCAAATGCTTTTTCTGCATCTAAAGCAACTGCCAAACTCATTTCCTCCCTCTTTTGCGCTAAATGGATTATACTAAATAACCGGGTTACATTATCTGCCGATTGTCTATTTTTGATAAATCCTGTTTGATCCATATGCACTAATTTTGGTAAGCATTTAGATAATCTATTAGATAAGATTTTTGCTATTATAATCGGTGTTTAATAAGGAAATAGGTCTATATGATGCTGGTTTTAAAAGGTCTCTATCTTTTTTTGGCAATACTATTAAAATAGCTGTTGAAAAAGATTCTGGAAGTTTATGCGTTCTTTCCGCTTGATATATTAACTCCATAAAAGGAGGAATTAATAAATCTTTAAACTTTTTATAAAATTCAGGTGGAAAACCATCTTCTCCTGGAGATTTATTACTTTGAAGTGATTCCAAAGCTTCCTCAACTTCCTTCAATGTAAAAGGCGTATCTAATCCCTTCTGTTCTTCTGTATTTAATTTTGGAAGAGTTATTTGTGATAAAAATTCTTCTATCTTAACATCATCATTCTTTGATTTTGATTTATACAACTCAGAATAAAAATTCTTAAAAGCCTCATTAATTTCTAGAGGCTTATAAGTAATTTCATTCACTTTTGTTGGAATTGCATTTATTGTTTTGGAAATCTGATCTGTTTTTAACTGCCTTGCAAGAACTTTATGTGATCTTTCACCTAGTTCATAATATCTCTGTTTAGTTCTCATAATTGCTTTTTCTGTTCGATATGTCTGGAGTGTATTATATTTTAACTTATTAATAAGTTGTCTTCGTTTTTCTTATGTCATATTTCTTTGAAATTCTTTTTCTAACTTTATAATCTCTTTTTCCAATTGATTTATTTCTATCATATATTCCTTCTTAATTTTAGAAGTATAACTTATTATCTGGCCTCTCAAATATGCTTTCATTGCTTCCCACAATATAAATTTATCATCAACTGAATGTAAATTTGTATCTAAAAAGAACTGAATCTGCTTTTTCATAAAATCACAAAAATCTTGACGTTTTAGTGGAATTGAATTAAATCTCCATCTATAAATTGATTCCTCTTTATCTATCATCATTGTCATTATTAAAGGAGAGTGATTAGACAATATTCTTGCTTTATATTCCACATTTTTCACTCTATCTTGAGTATTTGTTGATAATAGGAAAAAATCTATCCTTGAGTATGTTTTATGTCTATTTGAATAGAATGAATAATCCCTTTCTTTTGGATTGATTCTTCTCCATATATCAATCAAATTTAAATCTTTCATCAATGATAGAGTTAATTTTGCTACTTTTGATTTTGTAATAGCCTTTGTTGATCTATCTAAAACTGGATCTAAACAAAAATTAAAATCTCCACCTATTAATATTTTATCATATGCGTTAGCCAAATTCAAAAAGACCTCCTGTATAAATTTTACATAATTTTCATTTGGTGCATAAATATTCATAAGAGTTCATAGTTCTGAAAAAATTTGACAATGTATAATTAAATATCTTCCTGCCGAATCAGTTAATACATTTTGTATTTTAATTGGTAAATTTTTATTAACCAAAATTGCAACTCCTCTTGCCTTTGAGTTAAATGAAGCTGCAATAACATTTCCAACCCAGTCTCTTTTTAATTTCTGATGTTCTATATCCATTAAATGAGTTTCTTGTAAGAAAGCTATATTAATTTTCATTTTTTTTAATATATGTTAAAATTCTTTTTCTTTTTATTGGTCCATTAAGCTCATTAACATTAAAACTTAAAAAATTCAATAGTCATTATTTTTAATTACGTTACTCCAATCTATAATAATACCTAATCTTTCAACTTTCATTGTATCCTGGGAAATCTTTTTAGAAGTCTCCATGTTGCTGTGTGTGTCCCCACCAATCATCCGGGCAAAAGAATAGAAGAAAAATAGAAAATAAAAAAACAAAATACCCCCCTACTAATGTTGTGGAAGAAAAAAAACACAACATTACCCCCCTCTATTGTACGGGTCATGGCAATCGCCATGATTATACACGTGAATCCCGTAGTAACCGATTCAAAGCTCCCCAGCTCCCCCGCAACATAAAAAGTATATATATATATATATATATATATATATATATATATTAAAAAAACATACTATTCTCAGTTATTATTTCTAAAATTTTACTTATCTCCCTTATATCATCCTTAAATGTCCATCAGTTCCATTCGCTATCTCTGTCTTCATCTTTAACCATTACATTTAAAAGTCTCTACGTTTAATTAGCAAAGAGATGGGAGTTTTTGTGCGAACACCTCCGCTTCTCGATAATCAGAAAAAAATCTTTTTCCCTCCTCCAAAAAAATTATCAGTGTTGTTGGGTGACGCATTAAAAACTTATAACCTTTTTTCCATAAAATATTTTTAGCTGGATTGAATTCTTTCTTTTATCTTCAAAAGGTTATAACTTATATCAGGATAAAAAAGAACTGGTTTCTCTGCTATCATCAATGGACCTTTTCTTCTTTTAGCACCTTGGGCAGCCGCCTTCAAAATCTTTTCTTTATCCTGGTATCTTAAACATCTTATCAAAATTGATCGCGGATTTTGATCATCTTGAGATCTTGGTCTTAAGGCTCTGTGCACCCTTTCAATCTCAATTGAAGTTTCTTCTCCCATTTCCAATTTTTCAGGAATCCATTTTTGAAAAAAATTTATTGGGTCTTCTCCTTCGGTACCTTCTTTAAGTCCAACAATTTTAATATTGTTGCGTCTACTAAAATTTTCAAGCTTATCAATTTTTCCCACGAGTTGTTTTCTTTCTGATGTCCAGGCATCATTAACATTTTCCATCTTCTTCATTCTTCCATCCATTTCTTCCACTTTGACTTCCAAATCTGTAATTTTCTTTTCCATTTTTTCCTGTTTCTTTGTCATTTTATCAAACATAGCCTCCATTTTTGTTATTTTTTCTTTAATTACTTTTAATGCATTTAATTTTTCTAATTTATGCATTATTTGCCTCAAAGACTTTTTTGTATTTTCAGAGGAACTTTCATCTCCGTCTTCGTCTGATTTTTCCAGAGAGTCCGTCTCTCTCTCAGACTCACTTTCACTGTCGGTTTCAGTCGTTGCTGGGTTTTGTAGTTCTGGTTGCACTGCGTAAAGGAACGAGCATGCGCAGTTCTCGTTGATCCTTTCCTTTAGAAATGGCCGATGCTGCCGCGTTCTCCTGTTCTGTTTCACCGGTGGTGTGTTGTACCTGAGTCCGCGGTTCTTCGGTAGAAGTAGGCCTTGATTCTGTTCCAACTTGAGCGGTCTTCGCGGAAGTAGTTTTCTTCATCCTCTGTTTATGAGGCATAGCTTAGAACAATCCAGAGTAGTTTATAAGTAACCTTAAAAAAGTATTGATTGACTTTTCTTCACTTAAACTTTAATTTATTAACTTTTTTACGGGAGGGCTGAGTTCCTGCATCTCGATCCTACGTCATCACGTGATGTCCCCCCTGAAAAATGTCTTGATGCAATTTTGAATTCATTGTTCCCTCAACAATTACAAGCTGTCCAGGCCCTGAGGCAGCAAAGCAGCCCCAAACCATGATGCTCCTTCCACCATACTTCACAGTTGGGTTGAGGTTTTGGTGTTGTTTGCAGAGCTCTTTTTCCTCCAAACATAGCAGTGTGCATTTTTGTCTCATTTGTCTGCAGAACGTTGTCCCAGAAGCTTTGTGGAACATCCAGGTGGCCTTTTGCAAACTGGAGACATGCAGCATTTTTTTTTCCTGGAGAGCAGTGGTTTTTTCTATGGTGTCCTTCCATGAACACCATTCTTGTAAAGTGTTTTTCTTATAGTGGATGCATGAGCAGAGACTTTAGCAAGTTCTGGAGATTTCTGCAGGTCTCCAGCTGTTATCCTTGGGTTCTTTTTCACCTATTTCAGTGTTGCACATTGTGCTCTTGGTGTGATCTTTGCAGGATGCCCACTCTTAGGGAGAGAAGCCACAGTAATGAATTCCCTCCATTTGTAGACAGTTTCTCTTACTGTGGTCTGATGAATACTCAGATCTTTAGAAATGCTTTTGTGGCCTTTTCCAGCCTCATGCATCTCTACAATTTTTCTTTTAATGTCCCCTGAAAGTTGTTTCGATTGAAGCATGTTGCAGATAAAACAGATCTTATTTGAGAAGAACAGGCTTTGTCTTTTTATATTGAGCAGGGCACCTCTATAACCCACACCTTCAATCTCGTTGATTGGAACACCTGACTCTAAATAGCTTTTGAAGAAGGCATTACCTCTGAGGTTCACATATGATTTTGAACCCAGACTGTGATTGTTTAAATGGTGTTCTCAGTATTAATGAGAAGTTGTACAATTGTTTGTGTTATTTGTTTAGTCAGATTGTATTTATCTATAATTGTGACTTAGATGAAGATCAGACCACATTTTATGAGTAATTCTGAAAACCAAGTCATTGCAAAGGGTTGACAAGTTTTTTCTTGCAACTGTAAGTGTTAAGTTGATGACCTTCCACCAGAACTGCTTTCTTATCACTCTTTTGTGACTTAGCAATAATCCTTTATACCAAACACTCCTTTCTGGTTTCATTAAAGCCACTTCTCAAATCTGATAACTTTTTGACTCCTACTCCCACACCCCATGGTGAATAAATACTGAAAGGTACTGGCAGTTGTTCTCTAGGCAGGCATTCCTTTGAAATGAATTCACATGGTATAATACTTATGCACAGTTAAATTGTGCCTTGTGCATTAAAACTTCCTAAGCTATGCAACAGAAGTGTTATCAACAGGAATCAAAAGGCCTGAAGACTTAAATCATCATTGTTTAATCACGATCACTGGACACACTGGAGGCTGTGGTAGAAAAAAGGACCCTACGGAAAATCCGGACAATTCCAGAAAATGTTTCACACCCTCTGCATGCCACCTTGGCTGAACAGAGGAGCACTTTCAGTAATAGACTAAGACAAGAATGCTATATGAGATTATTCTTACCCTCAGCTATTAGGCTCTGTAATGAGTCAACCTATAGCTGGGGAAGTGATGACCCCCTCCTGTTAGACTGTTTGTAGTAACAATAAAAAAATTCTACTTTTCTTCTAATATTTATATCTCTATTTGTAATGCTACTGTGACACTAATTTCCTTTGGGATCAATAAAGTACCCATCTTTCTAAAGTCAGTGTTAAATGATTAAGATAACAGTTGATTGTGCATAACAAATTCACCATAGTAACAATTTTACCAGTCACCCACAGTTTTAAATGCTGTTTCACCATTTTAAAAAAATTGTTTTTGTATTCTGCATCCAACGCGTCATTCTTTCAAACTTCCGCATCTTCAGTAGAATCCTATCACCAAAAATATTACCCCCCCCTCACTGCTTTCTGCAGTTGGCTCCCTCTGATTTTCCTTTGTCTGTTTATCTCCTCCCTTACCTCCATTAAGGCCCCCAAACAGTCCTTCTAGGTGGGGTGACGTAAATCTGTTGGAGTTATCTACTGTATCAGATCCAGCCAATTCTACATTGGTAACACCCAGCGTAAGTTGGGAGACCACTTTGCTTCATCCACCAAATGTTAGAATTTCCCTGCGGTGAACCATTGTAATTCCAATTTCAATTCTCTGTCTGACATGTCAGTCCGTGGCCTTTTATACCATGATGAGGTCACTTTCCGGGTGGAGGATGTAAGATAAAAATCAGTCTGTACGTAGCCTTCAACCTGATGGCATGAACATCGATTTCTCCTTCCAGTGATTTAAAATTTGTATTTTTTTAAATTTCCCCCCTTCCCTTTCCCTCTTTTATTCCCCACTCTGGACTCTTACCTCTTCTCCTCCCCTGCTTATCACCTCCCCTCCCCCCCTTCTCTTTCTCCCATGGTTCACTCTCCCCTCCTATCAAATAGCTTTTCCAGCCTTTACTTTTCCTAACCATTTGGCTTCACCGTGTCATCCTCCTTCCCCCAGCTTTTTATTCTGGCAGCTTCTCCCTTTCTAGTCCTGATGAAGGGTCTTTGCCCAAAATGCAGACTATATATTCATTTACATAGATGCTGCCTGACCTGCTGAATTCCTCCAGCAGTTTGTGTGTGTTGCTCTGGATTTCCAGCATCTGCAGCATCTCTTATGTTTGTATATTGCTATTGTTGAAGTTCTTGAAACTTCCACAGAACCACTTTCATCAGCTTATTGTATCATCTACCCTGTAGATAAGTTAAAGGAGAATATTTATTGAGCAAGGGAATCAAGCTAATTTTGGATTAATAGAAGTATACAATGGAAAAAATATAGGAACTGCAAAATTATAACAGCTGTCTAATGTCTAGAAAATGGTGTGGAGGGGAATAATGTATGAAGTATTTATCTTAGATTTCCTTTCTTACAGTGTCAGATATTTGGTCTTAATTGTTTTGTGTTCTATAGGTTTTCAGGCCTCCAAATCCGTGGACGATGGCTATCATGAATGTATTAGCAGAGCTACATCAAGAGCATGATTTGAAGGTAGGTTTATATTTGTTCTAAATTCTTTAAAACTTATTGCCACCTGCTATTACACTGTGAATATGGTTTACATTAACTTCATTGCTGAAAGATGGCTAAATATTATCGAGTAAATTCTCTTGCTTTTGCTGAACTTTGTATAAAGTAGGAAATCAAAAATATTTTGTTCATTTAATTTTAAACATAAGACTAAATTTCTTACAGAAGCTATTGTAGGGAGAAGTGTAACAGAATGTGGTCTTGGGTCTTGTTGGTGTGATTCGAAAATCTTAGTATGTTGCTTCATTTCCTCCTCCCACCTGCTTGCTCAAATTTGGGAGCCTTTATAACTTGTCAAACTTAATTCAACAAACTGTAAAGTTAAATTGAAAATTTTTTAGATTGTTTGTGAAATTTTGCTGAAACTGTAAAAAAAATCTGTTGTACTAAATTTATAGCACAAATGACTGCTGGGGTTAGGTTTGGGAACTTCGGGGACAGTCTATGCACATTAAAAGTGATTAACTTTATTTGTCACACATACATCAAAACATACAATGAAATGTGCTGTTTACATCAATGACCAACAGAGTCTGAGGATGTTCTGGGGGCAGGCCATAAATGTCCAGCACCAAGGTATCATGCCCACAACTTGGACTCTTCCATGATTAGTGCAAGTGCTGAGTGCAGAACTAAGGGGGGGAGGGGGAGACATAAATCTATTGGTTCTTTCTTTTCCTTTTGCAATATTCCACCACATTACTCTGCTCCAAGTTTGGGAAAGATGCCTATATAACTGAAACTTTTAGAGTATAATAAGATAAAAAAGGACTGTTGGCATTATGTCTGAAAGAATGCACTCATCTGGATAATGATATACTGCTCCAGCAACATCTGCCATGTATGGTGAATAGCTATGCTGATTTTAAAGCTAAACATTTTGCTCTGAATAATTTCAAAATTTTATTAAGAAATCCTGTTTCATTTAATTGGGGTATCTTTTTTAATCCATATTTGGGGGTTCTGTAAAATGTTTCTATCTACTATGTTATCATTTCAGAAAGCTAGAAATAACCTGCCTTACTGTTACATAAAATTACATTTTCTAAAAGCTTGGGAAAGCAATTGAGGGGCTAGAATTTATAGACCGTTTGTTTGTATGTTTGTTTACACATTGGGAAAGAAACCAGTAAGTTCGTTGAGACCAGGCTGCACTGAGAATTCATGTACTTGGGTCTAAATGTAATAGCTGTTATAATTATCAGGTTTAACATTGGTGCTGTCCATTGGAACACTTTGTTTCTGGAGGAGTTGAACCTAAACTGTCTCATTAAAAAGATTCTGCAGTACATAGCTGTGTAAGTTTATTATTATGAATACCTAGTAGAATATGAGAATCTTTCTCCCACAGCAAGTAAAAAAGGTGGGTTTGGGATCAATGCATAATCTTTGAAATGCAGCTAAGTACATAATGGGAATGGGAATATTTTCAGAATTTCCAATGAAAATAGTGCCTTGAAAAAATATTCAGCTCCCTCAGCTATTTTAACATTTTTCTATTTAATGTTTTAAATTTATTTTGAAGTAAGATTTTTAAGCTAAAATGCAAAAGATTGTGCATTATGTCAAATCAAAGAAAATTCCAAAACCTGTCAACAATTTACTAAAACCAAAATTGTGATGCTGAGAAGGATTCATCCCTTTTAGAATTGCTACAATAACTTCTGGTACAATACTGTATATTACCTTACCAACTCGCCCAATTTGTTGATGAGAGGAGCACCTGAATAAATACTCCCTCTCTGTAAGGTCCAACAGTATTATAGATTTTCAACAGACCAAACCAAGATGATGACAAAAGAATCAAGAAAAGTCAGGGAAATGATAATAGAGAAGCACAGATTTAGGGAAGGGTGGAGGACCATCTCAAAGGCACCCAGATCTCAGTGCAGTTCATCATGAAGAAGTAGAAAAAAATATTAAACCACAGCCACACTGCAATCTAATACTGCACATCAGCCAGGTAACACCAACCTTACTGCAAAGTATGTTGGAGGTAGCATAAGGCTAAGGGGATGCTTTTCAGCATCTGGTCAGGATTGATCAGAAGATGATTGCTGTCCACCACCAATCCCCAACTAACCAGGCACAGTTGAAGAATTGTGCCAGGTGGAATGGGCAAATCTTGCTCCATTGCTAATGCTAATAGAGACTTATCCAAAAAGATGCTGTTATAGCTGTGAGTGGTGGTTCAACTAAGTACTGAGCAAAAGGGGATGAGTACTTTTGAATTGCTGACATTTCATTTTTTGCATTTTTAATTTCTCATGCTTTACAATTTTTTATTTTTCTGGCATGAGAGGGACATGTTCACACGTGAAATATCTCAATTAAATTGGTCAAAATCCCTGATTATATTACTCATTTATGTAATCAAAGGGTTGGGGGCTAAATACTTTAGGATACTGTACAAGCTTTTTGCTGTGGATGACAAATGATTGAGAGTTTTTGGAAGTACAGGTTTTGATCCAGGGCTGATTGACATTTTTCCTGGAGCTCCGAGGTAAAGTACAGGGAAAGCTTTATCAAAGAACCAGCAGATAGATGTGCTAACTGACTAGCGAGTAATCTGACACATTATTAACAGATGTTAACATAACTGAAATAACATTCTGTCTATAGTGTTTTGTACCTTGGCGAAGTAACTAACTTGTGTGCATAATTCATGCAAAAGACTGGAAGTATCTCCCAACTTTTCACCATTTCTCATGGAATGATTTTAAATATGCCAACTAACCAAAAATGGAAAATCAGAACTTGTGTTTTAATCGAGAGCTGTTTCTTGATTTAGGAGATTAAATGGTGCTGTTAGTTCTCCATCTTATTTTCTGACTAAGCTCAGCTGGGAATTACTGCACTGTATGATTCAGACATCTTGCTGTAACTGTTTTCAAAACCCTTTCCTCCAAAGAACAGAATGCAGCTGGAATGATGTCAGGTCTACTGTAGGGTGAAGGGCTGAGTCCGATTTGAAGTATCATTTCCTGTGATAAATTACTATATTGTGCTGTTTGCACATGAACACCTACATATAGGCAGCACCACATATGCATGCAATATTTTAAAGCTTGTGTTAGATGGTTTCCTTTTTTTGGTCTTGAGCCATAATTAAGGTTCCCGGTTGGTACCAGCACATTCTGCCTTCGCTTGCTGAAATTGCCCTTTACTGAAGTACAGATTTAATGTTCACTGCTTGAACAGGGGGCTAAACCAGCTGAGGGTAGCTGATGGGCCTCATACACTGGTGAGATAGGGACTTACTGAGCTGTCCTAGCATGTGAAGTCAGCTCTGACGGACTGGATGGATGAAACGATGAAATCAACAGTGAAATCTAATAGCCAGTAAGGCAGTTCCACAATGCTTTGTAGAGAGTTAAGGGCATGACATGGCTCAGAAGAAGTCATGGTCATTCACTCCAAGCAAGGAAGACTCCAGTTGTGATGACTGCACCCAGAGGTCAGGAGCTTTGAACTGTCCCGGCAAACCAACTTTACCACTTTAAAAACTCGCCTGTATAGGTTTTTTGTGCATTTTTCATCATCTGAACAACACAAATTTAACCATCATTGTCGGGTATGGCAGGCAACCCATCAAGTTAAGGACCTTTCTCCTTTTAAAGTCTTCATTTCGTCTCCATTGTCCCAAAACAAGATAATTTTCCCAAGGGTTTGAAAGCAGTCTTGGTGCTTGTGCCTGACATCTGTCAACTGTTAGTATCCAATAAAAGACATCTTAGGTATTTGTGGTTCCATTTACTTTGAAGCAATTATTTTATCAAGTGATGAGTTTGATGTCTGATTTGAAATGCAAAAACAAATGATACTTTATCTATTGAACATTGACTTCTCTAACTTCCGTTAATGCCCCTCCCCTTCTTACCCCATCCCTGACATATTTAGTTGTTTGCCTGTTCTCCATCTCCCTCTGGTGCCGGATCCGCCCCCCTCCTTTCTTTCTCCTGAGGCCTCCCGTCCCATGATCCTTTCCCTTCACCAGCTCTGTATCACTTTTGCCAATCACCTTTCCAGCTCTCAGCTTCATCCCACCCCCTCCAGTCTTCTCCTATCATTTCGCATTTCCCCCTCCCCCCTCTACTTTCAAATCTCTTACTATCTTTCCTTTCTGTTAGTCCTGACGAAGGGTCTCGGCCTGAAACGTCGACATCGCTTCTCCCTATAGATGTTGCCTAGCCTGCTGTGTTCTACCAGCATTTTGTGTGTGTTGTTGTTTGATACTTTATCTGTTGCTATAGATGTCGAAAAGCATTGTGTCGGGAAGATAAAGAAAAAGTTGTCAGTCCCTTTAAGATTTTGGTTTCATAAGCTGGCAGAATAAACAAAACTGCTGCAAAAGGAAGTTAAATCAAATTACAAATATACTCAAGACAAACACTCATGCAAATTTCAACCTGAAATGCATTTCTGATCATTGCATTTTTCAAAAATTTGGAGCCAGGGTCCACAATAATTTGAACATGAGCTTTGTTGGTAATTTATTTATGTTTCCTTTTGCTCTGGCATTAAATTGGAAAGTTACTCAACTGTCTTCATTTTCACAAATATTTTTCTAGTTAAACCTGAAGTTTGAGATCGAGGTCTTGTGTAAAAATCTGGCTTTGGATATAAATGACTTGAAGCCTGGAACATTATTGAAGGACAAAGAAAAATTGACAAATCTAGAAGAGCAGCTATCAGCTCCAAAGAGAGAGTCCAAAATACCCGAGGAACCGCCAGTAGTTGTCACCACTGGTAAAATGCTTTTACTTTTTATTCAGTGTTAAATCATTTCACTTGCATAGAAAACAAATATTGTATACTGCATTGCTAATTTTAATTACGAGCAAAATACTGTAAATTGTATGTGGTCATTGACCTTTTTGGTTGCTTGCGTAATGAGAGCATTGGTGTTAAAGTATGGGGAGAGTCAGATTTCACTAACACGGAGTGCACTAGGACCCAGGGAGAAGTGCATTTGCAGGCGTTGCCAGTAGGCCAGATTGAAGCCTTGGTCTTTAGCTGACAAAGGAAGAGAAGTGGCTCCACGGCAGCTGGGAGGGGAAATGTTTTTCCAGTGGAGGAGTCAGTCTGCTGAAGGTTCAAAAAATGCAGGTTCTAATACTCTAACAGCCGTGGCCATTGTGCAATCTTTTTGGGGTGCAGCAGCTATTTTACTGTAATTGCTATATAATTCTAGAATTCATGATGTGCTGTACCAGACGCTACCACCTCAGTCCTGACTGTAATGTAAGATGTAGAACGGAGGACACTGGAATTAAACATCCTAGGGTTTGGTATGCCTGCATTTTTGTGTTAATATTTTGCCATTCATTTTAATTTAGCTGATAAACGATTTTTAGGGAAAAGTTTTTGGATATTATGTTGATAATTGTTCAGATTTATTTTCTATCTCAAACTAATGCTAAATAGAGTGTCTGTTTGTATTGCTAAGAGGGAAGGGCTGTTTGTCCCTTCTGTCTATTTAGCTATCTGTCTGAAATATCAGAATTGCATACCCACCTCTGCCAAAATTAATACAGCTTGGTTATTAATGACATTTTTTGTAACTTAACATTTATTTCCAATTTTACTGCCTTGCCTGTGTTTATTGCTCATGACCCTGCTGCACCAGAAATCTGTCATGCTTTTTCACTGCCCCTGCAGTTAAATTAAAGAGGGAGTTGGTGCGGAGGTGTGGGTGTACAACTATATATATATTGTATTTACTCCTCTAATGTGTCATGCTAGAATTGATTTTCAGTCTTTGTTCTTTAAAAAGTAAAATTCTGGCTGTAGAGACTTTAAACTGTTAATATTGGACTGCAGGGATTCCCAGCTATGCTTATTCAGAGAGTTTTTTCTGTGTTTACAGCATGATGTATCCACCCAAGGCTTGTACTTTCTTTGCATTAAATGTTGGAAAGGTTGTCGGCTATTCACTGTGGTTGAATCCCTGTTTAAGCTCGTGCAGCACACCAATGGGGCTGCATTGCTGCATGTATCTCATTTTCTATTAACCTCTTGTAGAGTGGTGAGGCTTCCATGATCTCTGCCATTTCAGTGTCATGTAGTCCACCAGCATTCATTTCTTTAAGTTTACAGAAAGAAAAAATAATTGTCTGGGTGTGGTTTTCAACATGGCCAATAGCCAACATCTATGAAACTGCACCAACACAGATGTACTAGACTAGGGGAATGCTATGAGAGTTTTGCACATATTTTCTTTTGCAGTACAAAAGATATAGGAGAAGAAATGGGCAATTCGGCTCATCAAGTCTGCTCTGCCATTCAGTCATGGGCTGATCCAGTTCTTCCAGTCATCCCCACTCCCCTGCTTTCACCCCATACCCTTTGATGCCCTGGCTAATCAAGAACCTATCTATCTCTGCCTTAAATAGCTGCCTCCACAGCTGCTCGTGGCAACAAATTCCACAGATTTACCATCCTCTGACTAAACAAATTTCTCTGCATCTCAATTCTAAAAGGACGTCCTTCAATCCTGAAGTCAAGCCCTCTTGTCCTAGAATCCTCTACCATGGGAAATAACTTGGCTATATCTAATCTGATCAGGCCTTTTAACATTCAGAATGTTTCTATGAGATACCCCATCATTCTAATGAACTCAAGGGAATACAGCCAAGAGCTGCCAGACGTTCTTCATATGGTAACCTTTTCATTCCTGTAATCATTCTCGTGAATCTTCTCTGAACCCTCTCCAATGTCAGTATATGCTTTCCAAAATAAGGAGCCCAGAACTGCACACAGTACTCCAAGTGTGGTCTCACAAGTGCCTTATGGAGACTCAACATCACATCCTTGCTCTTTTATTCTCTGCCTTTAGAAATGAATGCCAATATTGCATTTGCCTTCTTCACAACTGACTCAACCTGGCGGTTAACTTTTAGGGTGTCTTGCACAAGGACTTCCAAGCCCCTTTGCATCTCTGTGTTTTGAATTCTTTCCCCATCTAAATAATAATCTGGCCGTTTATTTCTTCCACCAAAGTGCATGATCATGCATTTTCCAACAGTAGTTTCCTTTCAGCATTTCTCTGTTACATTTGGTCTTAGTCCTATAATTTCATGACCTCTATTGATAATAACCTTGATCACTGTGACTTCTGGATTTGATTAGGAAGAGACTCAAGGGAAGTCTAGTCTACCCGCCTATTTAAATCAACGATTAGAGGCGTAACACTGGAATTTTCCATTTGTCCTTACTGTAAAGGCTGATTTATACCAATGCATTGTGTACGCCGTAGGTACCGCGTACACTACGCTGTAGGGTGACGTGCACCTCCCCAAAAAAGTAACTCACGTCGCAGCAATGCAGACTGCAACAACTGTGACAGTTCCGCTTGGTAGCATCGCATTTCCTCCTACGTATATCCGGTTACTACTACTTCGCCATGTCTGTACACCGATGTGAAATAGATGAACCAAGTCATCAGATCTTCCTGCCAATGTGCAAAAATGTTTGAAATGCATTTCCTCGACCATGCCTCTCACAAAGAAACAACACAGTAGCATAGAAACCCCACCACCAAATAGCATTTTGGCGCACACCAACATATGCTCACTATGGCATCGAGCCTACGCAGAAGTGAAAATCAGTGCTAACGGTGTAGCCCATACACACAAGTATAGATCAGCCTTTAGGATCAGTGCTATAGAGGTGGGCATCGGACTCAAACTGTCTGTGCTGGATCTTGTGCTCCACTTGAGCCTCATCCTTCATCTCAATCTCTTCCACTCTTCATCTGCTTGTCCAGTGTTCTGTTAAATATTTCATTATTGATGGCCTTCACCACTTCCTCTGGTATCAAGTTCCAAACTCTCTGTCCTTTGAATAAAGAATTTTCTTCCATGTTTGCTATTAGCTTCGGTGCTTAGAAAAATATTGAACTGTTGTGCCACGTTAAGGATGATTTGTCCTATGACAAGGTAATTTTCAAAAAGTTTAGTGCTTCTTTTGGGTTTATTTGATGTCATCTTCCTGGAACTAGGGGAATCTGTCAATTCAACTTCAGACCTTGGAGAAGTTGCTGCTTTTCCTCCTTGCAGAGAAGAGGGGACAACAATATTACACTTCTCACAGCGTTTTGATGTCTTTCCAGCAATCAAATACTAATTTGGAAAGCACACAACTATCTCTCTGGTTACTTTTCCCTTGGCAGAGCAGTTGAATGAAGTGTTATGATACCAAGATCATCATATGATGTCCTTTTACCTTTGAGGCATTCAATGTTGTATTAGTATGTAATAGCTGAACAATTTGAGGTTTGTTAAATTTTATTTTACAAGATTTTCAATGTTGGAAGAAGCTCCCTATTTAGTAATTCTTAATAGATAGAACCATAGAACATTACAGCACAGAAACAGGCCTTTTGGCCCTTCTTGGCTATGTTGAACCATTTTTCTACCTAGTCCCACTGATCTGCATCTGGCCCATATCCCTCCATACACCTCTCATCCATGTACCTGTCCAAGTTTTTCTTAAGTGTTAAAAGTGAGCCCGCATTTACAACTTCATCTGTCAGCTCATTCCACACTCCCACCACTCTCTGTGTGAAGAAGCCCCCCACCCCAATGTTCCCTTTAAACTTTTCCCCCTTCGTCCTTAACCTATGTCCTCTGGTTTTTTTTCTCCTCCAGCCTCAGTGGAAAAAGCCTGTTTGCATTCACTCTATCTATACCCATCATAATTTTATACACCTCTATCAAGTCTCTCCTCATTCTTCTACGCTCCAGGGAATAAAGTCATAACCTATTCAACCTTTCTCTGTAACTCAGTTTCTCAAGTTCTGGCAACATCCTTGTAAACCTTCTCTGCATTCTTTCAACCTTACTAATATTCTTCCTGTAACTCAGTGACCAGACCTGTACACAATACTCCAAATTCGGCCTCACCAATGCCATATACAACGTCACCATAACATTCCAACTCTTATAATCAGTACTTTGATTTATAAAGGCCAATGTACCAAATGCTCTCTTTACTACCCTACCTACCTGTGACGCCACTTTTAGGGAATTTTGTATCTGTATTCCTAGATCCCTCTGTTCTACTGCACTCCTCAGTGACCTACCATTTACCTTGTATGTTCTACCTTGGTTTTTCCTTCCAAAGTGCAATACCTCACACTTGTCTGTATTAAATTCCATCTGCCATTTTCCAGCCCATTTTTTCAGCTGGTCCAGATCCCTCTGCAAGCTTTGAAAACCTTCCTCACTGTCCACTACACCTCCAATCTTTGCATCATCAGCAAATTTGCTGATCCAATTTTGATATAGATGTAACAATGGACCCAGCACTGCACTGATCCCTGTGGCACACCACTAGTCACAGGTTTAGTGATGAACGTAGCATTTGAAAAGTCGACCAACAGACTTTCTCTTTGATATACCACCATATTCTCCAAGGCTTCCCAGTCTGTTGTGTGGGAGGGAATCATACCACTAAGTGGCAATGGTAATTTTTTAGATGTCTGTTGAATTACTGTCGTTTAAATCTGTTTTCACTGTACAAATTTATCCTAAGGCCATTTTCTGGGTTACGAACCCCGTAACTGGGTCACTTACCAGCAAAGATGGAGACGTCCGTTGAAGTTTGATGATACTATTTTTAACAGTATTTATTAGTAAAAATATACAAAAATAATATCAATGCAAATATACAGATAATATACATTGTCAATACTAAATCTAAAAGTGTGGGTATAATAATAATCAATAAGAAATAAGCTCTATCGTTGTCTAGGGGATAATGAATTGTCCAATGGAAATATAAAGTTCACTCATTTCATGCAGGCTGCAGCCATTGGGTTCCGCTATGTTGCAATGGTTGGAGAGAGAGAGAGAGAGAGAGATATTTGGAGAAAAACTTGCCGGCTTTCCTTTTATGATTTCGATCCGTCAGGAGTCCCATTGGCGTGGTCATTCACTTGTGGCCTCTCCTTTAGCTAAACCGTTCTTCCGTGATGAGTCCGCCACCCTGGCAAGGGAAGACGCACACGAGCTGCCACCGGCTTTCGCTATAAAACGCTGTTACTGGACTTCCAGCGTTTCTCCTGGTGCGTCTAAAGGGGTTGTTCCCCAGACCCTCTTTTATCCTTACTCACAGGGTCTCAGATGTCAGTCAGGTTGGGATGATGCAATCCCTCAACCAGACCACTCTGGTTGTCCCCTGAGGGGTTTCAATGAATAGTACAGTACTCAATACACAATTCCGTCTCCAAGAGACAATAGCTGTTATCAGTGGTTCCGTTTCGCTGAGGTCAGGACACATTCCAAACCTTGTGTATTCTGGACGTCTCTCTCTCATTTCCTGGGTCTCAGACCTGAATTAATAGCGATCTTGCGATTCTCAAAAAGGAGGGGGTGACTTTGTATCCTTCGGCCCCTCAGAGCTGCTTCACATTCATAACATCTGTAATTAATATTCAGTAGGTTATTGCTCCCATTTTATCATCCAGAAGAACATGCTAATGTAGGGTTAACTGAGCTATCAAACAATAGTTCATCTGTAATTCAATGTTCCACGTGAATCCATGCATTCATAGAAATATTTAGTTATGTACTCAATTTTTTTTCAAAGTTAAAAACATTCTTTATAGGTGAGAAATCGGTGACAAATTGAAATATTTCCTGCTATTTAACAAGTTGTGAAACGGCGGTCATTGGGAAAGCACAGCGCTGAAACTGACATTTCTTGTACATGGGTTCCTGTCATGGGCCTGATGCTGATGGACCACAAATGTAATTTGTGTCACACATGGGCACATTAGAATAATCCAATTGTGTACAATTACTAAAGAAGATTATGTGGTATTTTAAATTTGTATTATACATTTTGTGAGTAATTCTAGTCTGTCAATATAACTGCAGTTGAAACTTCCATTAATTTTCTTTGTTCCTTTTGTTTCCAAGTTAATGGAAGTATGCCTCTTATTTTAATCCCTGAAACATGTAAAATTCCAAGCACCTGCAAGTGGTGTCCAAGTCCGCAACAAAGAAAGAATGTGAGATTAACTTAAATGTTTTTGCTTTCCAGCTGCATCAGTGACTCCAGCAACAACAACCACTTGTACGACCACAGGCCCTCCACAGCCACAGTTCAGCTATCACGACATCAATGTATATTCTCTGGCTGCCTTGGCTCCACACATTACAGTCAATCCAAATGTAAGGTGTTTTGTTTATAATGTGCCAATAACAGGCAAGATAACATTTAGTATCATGATACGTAACATATATGTCTCATGTAAATGTTTAATCCAAGCATGGGATTTAGCGCTAGCCTTAATTCCATGAGCTGCTATGTTCTGCCTAGTTATTTCAGGCATGAAGTCTATCAGCAGCTAACCAAGATGCTAAATTTGTGGGTCAGATTTGAGTGAATGAGATGTCTGCGGGGGTAAAAAATTGCAAATTTAAAAAAAAAGTGGGAGTAAAGTGAACCTTTTCTGGTTGGCTGCTAGTCAGGGGTCTGTGGGGACTGATTTTTTGTTATATGTCAGTGATTTGAATGACAGAATTGATGGTTTTGCAGACAATATTAAGGGAGGTGAAGGGGCAGGTAGTTTTGAGGAGGTAGAGAGGCTACAGAAGGACTTAGATTAGGAGAATGGGCAAAGAAGTGGCAGATGGTATACAGTGTCGTGAGGTGTATGCTTATATACTTTGGTAGAATAAATGAAAGGGTAGACTATTTTATAAATGGAGAGAAAATACAAAAAACTGAGGTGCAGAGGGACTTGTGCAATATTCCATAAAGGTTAATTTGCAAGTTGAGTCCATAGTGAGGAAGGCAAAAGTGGAGTTAGCATTCATTTCAAGAGGGCTAGAGTATAAAATCAAGGTTGTAATGTTGAGACTTTATAACGTACTGATGAGGCCTCACTGGAGTATTGTGAGCAGGTCCCCTTAGAAAGGATGTGCTGAAACTGAAAAGGCTTCAAAGGAGGCTCACGAAAATGATTCTGGAATTGATTGACTTTTCATATGAAAAGCATTTGATGGCTCTGGGCCTGTATTGAGGTTTGAGGGGTGACCTCATTGAAACCTGTTGAATGGTGAATGGCCTTGATATACTGGATGTGGAGAGGATGTTTCCTATGGTGATAGAGGCTAAGTCCAGAGGACATAGCCTCAGAATACAGGGCATCCTTCTAGAATAGAAATGAGGAAACCAGGAGATTGGGGCTGAGATGAATATTAGATCAGCCATGATGCAGTAGTGTATCTGACTCAAGGAGCAAAATGGCCTAATTTGGCTCCTATATCTTGTGATCTTATTTTTACAGTACCTTTCACCATCTCTAGAAGTCTCAAAGCATTCTGGGCATGTAGAACTCAATCATGATAGTGCTTACTGCACATCAAATACTACAAAATCAATATTGACTGAGGCAATCACAATACATTTGGAAGAATTATTACTCAGGAGATGCAATATTGTGCTTGAAGCAACAAGTCTAAAGAGTATTCTCACATTTCCATTTACACAAGAAGTTATTCATAATTTCATAATGATGCAAAACTTCCTTTAATAAGCAATGTCAGATTTTATACAAATATGATTTTTGTTTTAAATAGAGTACTTTGATTAAATTGTCTACATGAAAATGCTGCAAAGCATTGCCATCACCAGTTGCACTGTTGTCAATGTGCCAGTTTCCTTCTGTTTCAATCTATTTAATTGTATGCTGGGTTGAATACTGGTTTCATCCGAGGAAGTACGTCAGACATCGTGCTCCCACTTCCAACTTTTTATTGCTTGCTAGGGTATATAGTCCTTTTACTCTCAGTACTTGCAAGAAATTATCCAGACTTCCCATCCAGAGGCAGTACTATTTGATTTAGAAAATGGTATGTTGATGTCCATAATTAATGGCTGTTAAATACAATAATGAATGCAGCTTATATGGGGTTTTCAGTGGCTTTCAAATAATTGTATTTATACTTTGAATTTTTGCTTATTTAAGCTATTAGCTTCCTCAAAATTGTTCTAAGTGTTCCTTTAGTTTAAGAAGTATTTTGTTAATAAGTTTATGTTTGGGTGCATCTGCTTGTGCAGAACACTTTGATAAACTGGCTCTGTTTAATTTTCTTCCCTTTTCAGATTCCTTTGTTTCAAGCTCATCCACAGTTGAAGTCATATGTTCGGCAAGCAATTGACCGTGCTGTGCAGGAGCTCGTTCATCCTGTCGTTGACCGTTCCATCAAAATTGCCATGACCACCTGTGAACAGATAGTTCGCAAAGATTTTGCTCTAGATTCTGAAGAGTCACGAATGAGAGTTGCAGCACATCACATGATGCGTAACTTGACTGCAGGGATGGCCATGATTACGTGCAGGGAGCCTTTACTGATGAGCATTGCTACAAACCTAAAGAACAACTTTGCCACAGCTCTACGGGTTAGTAAATCTCCTTCCAGTAGAATGCATTCCTTTCCTACTGGAACATGCAGTTGGATAACTGCTTGCTGGTTTTAACATGCACTTGAAAAAGAAATTACATGCGAAGTATTGGTCTTTTTCTGGTGCCATGCTATGGACTCACTCTTAATGACAGGAGTATGCAGGTTCTTAATCTCAGACCATAGGATTTCTCCTAGCCATGTGAGTTTCATTCTGATGTAAAAACTAATGAGGGATTTCCTGTTTGACTACACCAGGGGTGGGCAAACTTTTTGACTTGTGAGCCACAAAGGGTTCTAAAATTTGACAGGGGGGCCGGACCAGGAGCAGATGGACGGAGTGTTTTGGTAATACACCTCATAAGAGAAAATAAAATATCATGGGATATATAGAAAACATGTGCTTTAATTTCAATTGAAAATGAACAAATGCATTACAACAAAATATCTGTCTTTGAAGTCCCATGGTATTTAGCTATTTATTGAAATGACTTTTAAAACACTGAAAATTTTGTTATCCTTCATTATCATCATCACTCTCCTGCTGCCTGTCTTTATTTCAAAAACGGTAGGAGATGCAGTTCTACTTGTCCTGCTCCTTCTTATTCAATTGTCCCCTGTGCCAAAACTCAACAACGACCAGCACAAGGACAGAACAGTGACAGCGTGCCAGTATGCAGAGCACGTTATTTGATCTGGAGCACATTTTTTATTTTGAGAATGTACGTGCACCTGCGCACTACTCATGTCCATCACTTTACAGAAATGACATGTAACATGTAAGGCTTATTGAAAAAAATATTTTCAAATGCATTTTTTTTACATAACACAACGAAGAAACTTATTTTTAATTTCAGTGGGAACAGTGTTGTTGGTCTCCATTTTTAGCCAGCGCATCAAAGTCTGGATTTAGTTTTGTTGTGGCGATACTCAGGATGGATCTGAGGTGTTGGTCAGTTAACTTGGATCTGTGGCTGGCATTGTTGATGTTCATGACGCTGAACGCCTGTTCACACAAATAGGTGGAGCCGAACTAAGAGTAAAGCGCAAATGTGGAGTAATACGCTGCACCTCAACAAAGGTCAATGTGTAGCGGTGTGCTACATGCAGCGCTACAATTACGACACAGAGTCGGTAACTGCAGTCGAAGAAAAAAACTTTATTCGAAATCCCCAGCCTCACTTTTAAGCCTCCCTCAACCTGCCCCCCGTGGCGCAGAGGCTCCAAAGCTCTGTGCTCGCAAATCCCCGCAGGCTATCTCCCTTAGCCGGTACGCTGGCTAATTGTGAGCCGGTTCGGATGCGCCAGGAAATGGATCGCCACAAATGTATATAGAGTGCGTCATCTATTGGGAAAACGCCAGAATTGCGGGGAAAAAACGTTAACAAGGTTTATTAATATAATTTCATCAAGTTCTGCGGGCCGGATTAAAAAGCTTAACGGGCCGCATATGACCCCCGGGCCGTAGTTTGCCCATGCCTGGACTACACCAAGGGCATTTGTAACTTTTATCTCCCTCATGATGACATCTGAAGTCAAGATTATCACTGAAAAGTTGATCATTGTAGATGGAATTGCAGTCTAAAGCTGATGGAGAGACACCTAAACAAAAACTGGTTTTAAACAAGTCACCAGGTATCCAAAGATATAGCACGCTGGGAACTCAGTGCATGGTAAACATAAAGACTATTTTTATTGACTCAATTCCGAAATGCAATGAAGCAATATGCCTTAATAACTAAATTGATATTTAATTTTACTTAAACTGTTAAAAACGCATCAATGCATTTTTTTTTAACAATGTGCTGTGTTCTTTTTACCAGCTTTATTGACTTGTTATCCATTTTTCCTGCACTAGTTTTAAACCTGTGTCTGGGCCTTCATACCAACATCGGCTACGCTCTAGTGCTAAAGGATATCCTTGGTTTTGAATATGAGCTCTTCATTATTATTATTGATGCTCTCATTTAAGCCAAGGGACAGTTCAAAATAGAGGAGTTTTATTTGAATTAAACTTTAGAATTTAATGTGGTTTGGGTACTTCTGGATTTCCACTTGTCTGTAGAATGATCTATTTAGTAACCTTGTTAAAGTATTGGTTGAGCCCAGAATAGCTTGCTTGCTCTTTTTTTGCAAATGTTCAGTATTTACAATTAGTTTGGCTGAGCACAAACTCTTGGGCAATTGTTTGATAATTCTCTCATTGAATCTGCTAGTGAATCCTGAAACTTGTTGATTTTCCCTGTAGGCTGCGTCTCCACAACAGAGGGAGATGATGGAACAAGCAGCTGCCCAGATAGCACAAGACAATTGTGAGCTTGCATGTTGTTTTATTCAGAAAACAGCTGTTGAAAAAGCAGGTCCTGAAATGGACAAACGACTTGCAACAGTAAGCTTCTTTCCTCTTCTGTACTTCAATTCCATGTTTGTCATTGCTGCATCCAGTTAATATTTTGTTTGAATTTTGTAGGAGTTTGAACTCCGGAAGCATGCTAGGCAGGAAGGTCGGCGATACTGTGATCCTGTAGTACTGACCTATCAGGCTGAGCGTATGCCTGAGCAAATCAGATTGAAGGTTTGATTTTTTTAATTGAAGTTTTATGTCTGCAGTTTTAGAAAAATTGCCATGTGATATGTGTATTAGTTGGGTACAAAAGTCACCATTAAAAAGTATAATTTTGTAAGCACAAAACATGTTCTTCAGCCTAGCATGTCCACATCAACTGTCAAGTACCCTTCTATACTAATCTCACTTTCTGGCACTTCATCTACATGTTGGTGACTTAAGTCTCATCTGGATACTTCAGTGTTGTGCAAGTACCTACCCCCATTATTCAAGTAATGCACTCCGGTTTCCAACCACCCTTAATGAAAAAAGTCCTTCCTCTGATCACCTTTAATCCTCTTAGCCTTTATCCTAAACCTATACCCTCTAGTTTAGGAAATCTGCTATCTACTTTTCCAGTTATGTCAGCCTCTGTCACCAGCTTGTTCAATGCTCCAAGAAACGGAACTCTATTCTATCCCATCTTTTCACAGTTGAGGAGTTGTGTCTCGGGCAATGTCCTGGTCAATCTTCTTTATTGATCATCTTGTGTAGTCACATCTTTCCTTTTGAGTGGCAACCAGAAATGCATAAAATACCTGAGCTATGGCCCAAACAATGTTATAAAGTTGTTCCATAACTTCCCCGCTCTTGTTCTTTGTGTCTTATCTCATCCCTGTTCCTTCTCCGTCGCCTGATTTGCCTGTGCCATTGCCTTCAGGAGTCCTTGGATATTTACATATAGGTTCTTCTGTTCGTCAGTACGCCATCAGGGCCTAACCATTCATTGTGAATATCATGTAAGCTTTCCTTGACTGAATATGTCCAATCAATATAAATCTCTAATCTGTGACCAGATATTTAAATAATGTCAAGTTGTGTTAACATACAATTTAGTACCCCACTTCTCAGTAAAATAGAAATTGTATGGTTAGGCACTTTGGTGGAAGAAATAAACGGGCAGACTATTATTTAGATGGGAAAAGAATTCAAAATACAGAGATGCAAAGGGGCTTGGGAGTCCTTGTGCAGGATACCTTAAAGGTTAACCTCCAGGTTGAGTCAGTGGTGAAGAAGGCGAATGCAATATTGGCATTCAAGTCAAGTCACTTTTTATTGTCATTTCAACCATAACTGCTGGTACAGTACACAGTAAAAACGAGATGTTTTTCAGGACCATGGTGCTACATGAAACAGTACAAAAACTACACTAAACTACAGACCTACCCAGGACTGTATGAAGTGCACAAAACAGTGCGGGCATTACAATAAATAATAGACAAGACAATAGGCACAGTAGAGGGCAGTAAGTTGGTGTCAGTCCAGTCTCTGGGTATTGAGGAGTCTGGTAGCTTGGGAGAAAAAACTGTTACATAGTCTAGTCATGAGAGCCCGAATGCTCTGGTGTATTTTCCCAGACGGCAGGAGGGAGAAGAGTTTGTACGAGGGATGCATGAGTCCTTCATAATGCTGTTTGCCTTGTGGATGCAGGGTGTAGTGTAAATGTCCGTGATGACGGGAAGAGAGACCCCGATCTCAGGATGCTCTCAATACAACCCCTGTAGAATGTGATGAGGATGGGGGGGTGGGAGATGGACTATCTTCAGCCTTCGCAGAAAGTGGAGACGCTGCTGGGCTTTCTTTGCTATGGAGCTGGTGTTGAGGAACCAGGTGAGATTCTCCGTCAGATGAACACCAGGAAATTTAGTGCTCTTAACGACCTCTACCGAGGAGCCTTCAACATTCAGTGGGGAGTGGTCGCTCCATGCCCTCCTGAAGTCAATAACCATCTCTTTTGTTTTGTTCACATTCAGAGACAGGTTGTTGGCTCTGCACCAGTCTGCTAGCCGCTGCGCCTCCTCTCTGTAAGCTGACTCATCATTCTTGCTGATGAGACCCACCACGGTCGTGTCATTGGCGAACTTGATGATGTGGTTCGAGCTGTGTGTTGCAGCACAGTCCTGAGTCAGCAGAGTGAACAGCAGTGGACTAAGCACACAGCCCTGGGGAGCCCCCGTGCTCAGTGTGATGGTGTTGGAGATGCTGCCTCCAATCCAGTCTGTCTGAGGTCTCCCAGTCAGGAAGTTCTAGGATCCAGTTGCAGAGGGAGGTGTTCATGCCCAGTAGGTTCAGCTTTCCAATCAGTTTCTGAGGGATTTCTGAAGTCTATGAACTCCATCCGAACGGATGTGTCTTTTTTGTCCAGGTGGGTTAGGGCCAGGTGGAGGGTGATGGCAATGGTGTCGTCTGTTGAACGGTTCGGATGGTACGCAAACTGCAGAGGGTCCAGTGAGGGGGGCAGCAGGGTCTTGATGTGCCTCATGACGAGTCTCTCGAAACACTTCATGATGATGGATGTGAGAGCAACGGGACGGTAGTCATTGAGGCAGGACACTGAAGACTACTTCGGCATGGGGACAATGGTGGCGGCCCTGAAGCATGTTGGAATGGTGGCGCTGCTCAGGGAGATGTTGAAGATGTCAGTGAGAACATCTGCTAGTTGGTCTGCACATCCTCTGAGCACTCTGCCAGGAATATTGTCTGGCCCAGCAGGCTTCAGTGGGTTGACTCTGCACAGGATTCTTCTCACATCGGCCACGGTGAGACACAGCACCTGGTCATTGGGAGGAGGGGTGGACTTCCTCACTGCCACGTCACTCAAAATGAGCCTAGAAGTTATTCAGTGCATCTGGGAGGAAGGCATCACCAGTACAGGTGGGTGATGTTGTCCTGTAGTTGGTGATGTCCTGAATGCCCTTCCACATGTGCTGTGTGTCACCGCTGTCCTGGAAGTGACTGTGGATTCGCTGGGCGTGTGCACGCTTTGCCTCTCTGATGGCCCGGGACAGTTTGGCCCTTGCTGTTGTTAGGGCTACCCTGTTGCCTGCTCTGAAGGCAAAATCATGGGCCCTCAGCAGCGCACGCACCTCCACTGTCATTCGTGGCTTCTGTTTGGAGCATGTAATGATGGTCTTGGACACAGTGACGTCACCAATGCACTTGCTGATGTAGGTAGTCACTGATGTAGAGTCACCATCAGTTGCAGCCCCTCCTGAACATGTGCCAGTCAGTGTGCTCAAAGCAGTCTTGAAGAGCAGAGATGGCTCCTGCTGGCCAAGTTTTCACCTGCTTCTGAACTGGTCTGTATGCTGGGATTAGCATAACAGAAATGTGGTCTGAGTCATTTCTAGACGTACAGAATATAAGAGCAGGGATGTGATTTTCAGGCTCTATAAGGCACTCATGAGACCACACTTAGAGTATTGTGTGCAGTTTTGGGCTCCTTATTTTGAAAAGACTATACTAACTTTGGAGAGGGGTCAGAGAAGATTCACGAGAATGATTCCAGGAATGAAAGGGTTATCATATGAGGAACATCTGCCAGCTCTTGGGCTGTATTCTCTGGAGTTCAGGAGAATGAGGAGTTATCTCATAGAAACATTACAAATATTAAAAAGCCTGAACAGATTAGATATAGCAATGATTTCCCGTGGTAGGGGAGTCAAGCACAAGAGGGCACAACTTCAGGATTGAAGGACATCCATTTAGTCAAAGGTCCGGAGAAATTACTTCAGTCAGAGGATGGTAAATCTGTAAAATTTGTTGCCATGAGCGGCTGTGGAGGCCAAGTCATTAGGTGCATTTAAGGTAGAGATAGATAGGTTCTTGATTAGCCGGGGCATCAAAGGGTATGGGGAGAAAGCAGTGGAGTGGAGATGACTGGAAAAATTGGATCAGCCCATGATTGAATGGAGCAGAATAGAGTTCCTATATCTTATGTTCTTAAAAGAAAAAATTCTGTAGAACTGATATTCTTTGTTGAATATTAAAGCGATGATAACATAACATAAGAACATAAGAGACAGGAGCAGGAGTAGGCCAATCGGCCTCTCAAGCCTGCTCCGCCATTCAACAAGATCATGGCTGATCCAATCTTAACTCTAGTTTTCACCGAATCCCACAAGGCAACAGTGCCAACCAACAGGGCACCATGCCGCCCATTTTATTTTATTATTCATCCCGCCCAAACCCATGTGATCACCCGGGGGGAAAAAAAACGATTTGCCAATTGAGTAGAAAAAATCTGGAAAATTCCTCTCCGACCCATCCAGGCTATCAAAAACTGGTCCAGGAGATCACATGGCTGATCTAAACCTAGCCTCATGTCCACTTACCTGCTTGCTCACCTTATCCCCTAATGCCATTTTTATCCAGGAAAATGTCTATCTCCGTTTTGAATTTATTGAGTGTAGTAGCTTCCACGGCTCTCTGGGGCAATAAATTCCACAGCCCCACTACCCTCTGAGTGAAGAAATTTCTCCTCATCTCAGTCCTGGAACGGCATCCCCTTATTTTAAGATTATGCCCCCTTGTCCTAGTTTCACCCATCATTGGGAACATTCTCCCTGCATCCACCCGATCAAGCCCCTTCACAATCTTATATGTTTCAATAAGATCGCCTCTCATTCTTCGGAACTCCAATGAGTAAGTCCCAATCTACTCAACCTCTCATCATACATCAACCCACCCATCCCCGGAATTAACCTAGTGAACCTTCTCTGCACTGCCTCGAGAGCCAGTATGTCCTTTCTTAAATATGGACACCAGAACTGCACGCAGTACTCCAGGTGTGGTCTTACCAATACCCGGTACAACTGCAGTAAGACCTCCCTGTTCTTATACTCCATCCCCCTAGCAATAAAAGCCAGCATTCCATTGGCCTTCTTGACCACCTGCTGCACTTGCATACTAACTTTTTTGTGTTTCCTGCACCAGGACCCCCAGATCCCTTTGCACAGAAGCACTTTCCAGTTTCTCTCCATTTAGATAATAACTTGCTCTATTATTTTTCCTGCCAAAGTGCAAGACCTCACACTTGTCAGTATTATATTTCATCTGCCAAATGTCTGCCCAATCACTCAGCCTATCTTATGTCCCCCTGCAGGGTTTCAATGTCCTCCGCACTCAGTACACTCCCTCCCATCTTTGTGTCATCAGCAAACTTCGATACGTTGCACTTAGTCCCTTTCTCCAAATCATTAATATAGATTGTAAAGAGTTGGGGTCCCAACACCGACCCCTGCGGAACACCACTAGTCACCAACTGCCAGTCTGAGAATAAACCATTTATCCCAACTCTCTGTTTTCTGTTAGAAAGCCAATCCTCTGCCCATGCCGGAATATTATCCCCAATCCCATGATTTTTTACTTTAAGTAATAATTTTTGGTGTGGCACCTTGTTAAATGCCTTTTGGAAGTCCAAATACACCACATCCACTGGTTCCCCTTTATCTACCCTATATGTTATGTCCTCAAAGAACTCCAACAAATTTGTCAAACATGACTTCCCTTTTGTAAAGCCATGCTGACTTTGTCCTATTAAGCTATGTTTATCCAAATGCCCTGTTACTGTTTCCTTAATTATTGATTCCAACATTTTGCCAACCACAAATGTTAGGCTAACTGGCCTATAATTCCCAGCCTTCTGTCCATTGCCCTTTTTAAATAAAGGAGTTACATTAGCATTTTTCCAATCTGCCGGGACCATTGCCGAGTCCAGTGAGTTTTGAAAAATTATCACTAATGCATCCACAATCCCAACCACAACTTCCCTTAAGACCCTAGGATGCAAGCCATCCGGTCCAGGGGATTTATCCACCTTCAGTCCCATTAATTTATCAAGTACCATTTCCTTGGTGATTTGAGTTGTAGTTAGCTTCTCTCCCCCTAGAGCCCCCTGTTTATCCAGTGTTGGGATATTTTGAGTGTCCTCTACTGTAAAAACTGATACAAAATATTTGTTCAGCGTATCTGCCATCTCCATGTCCCCTGCCGTTAATTTCCCGGTGACTGATGAGTGACTGTTATGCTATTGCCTATGTCTTCTCAACTTAATCAGCCGGACATTTAAGTCACGTTGCAGAAACTGAATGTTTAATAAATTGCTATGGGAGTTTTTCCATTTAACACTACTTTTTGCTGAGAAATGTTTAAACATTAACTGATTGCTACTAAGGAGGTATGAGTGGCTTAGTCTATTATGTCTTTCTATTTTTAGGTGGGTGGTGTTGATCCCAAGCAACTGGCTGTCTATGAAGAGTTTGCTCGTAATATTCCAGGATTTCTTCCCAGCAATGATATTTCTCAGCCCACTGGCTTCTTGGCCAAGCCCATGCAGGTATCTTAAAGCCTATACTATAATACTGACATTTTTCCCTCTAGTTTTTGTGAAATTATCTAAGTTAATTATTGCTGATGTTGTACATTTCTAAGTTTTGCTGCTTCAATTTTAGTTTATATTTAGTGATTCCAACTTAAATTCTGGCTAATGTGGTATTTCATTACAGAATCTGTAAATAGTAGATTTCTATTTACTTAGAAATGATGAACAATTTCTTGCATGGTTCAATAAAACCAGTAGTGCCTTTCACACTTAGTCTTTATCATCCATAGCAAGCTTGGGCAACTGATGATATTGCACAGATTTATGACAAGTGCATTACAGAACTGGAGCAACATCTGCATGCAATTCCACCATCTCTGGCCATGAACCCTCAGGCTCAGGCACTTCGTAATTTACTGGAAGCTGTGGTAATGGCCAGGAATTCACGTGATGCTATTGCTGCTCTTGGCCTCCTGCAGAAGGTAAATACTCTATTCAATCGTTCAGCTACAGAGGTATTCTGAGATCTGTATTGTTATTAATTAAATTTAATATTTAAGCAACTGAGCGCTATTTGGAAATGGTTCTCTGTGACTCTAGTTCTGGAAGCTAATTTTCAAGATAGGGTCATGAATTGGGAAAGTTGTTTTCAATAGCACAGCAGAGAACCTGATGAAAATAGATTGGTGGCAGAAGCTTGAGAATCTTTAAAACGGTAAGAATTCATGTCCCTTTAAGGGTGAAAGGGAAAACAATGGCAAGATTAAGGAACCGTGGATGACCATGGGTGTTACAGATAAAGAAGGAAAGCTATATTAAATATGGACAACTGGAATCAAGGAGGCTTCTTGAGGAATATAGAGTATGAAGAAGAGAACTTAAATTAAGACTGCAAAGAAAGACTATGAAATATCCATGGTGGATAAGATAAAGGGGACCCCCAAGGCATTGTAGAAGTACATCAAGAGGATAGCCAAGGAAATGGTGAGGATCAGAAAGTTAATCTATGTGTCAACTCGGGCAGCTGGTTGGGGTCTGAAATGAACACTTCTCATCTGTATTCACTAAGGAGAAGGATGTGGAAAATGGCAACTTTAGGGTACATGGATAATATTGGACAAGTCAGTATACCAAAGGAAGGAGTGCTAGATGACATGGACTAATCCTTAAGGTGAGATCTGACCAGGTTGCATTGGGATTGGAGGAGGAGATTTCTGGGTACCCAGCATAGATTTTTGCATCTTCCTTAGCCACAGGTGAAGTGCCAGAAGACTGAAAGATGGCTAATGTTCGTCTTTTAAGGGCAGCAGGATAAGCCAGGATAACTGCTGTTCATACCTACATTACTACATCAGTCATTTTTGAAATTATTGGAGAAAATCTTTAGGGATAGGATTTATGTGCATTTAGAAAGGCAGGAGCAGATTATGGACAGTCATCATGGTTTGTGAGGGGAAATGCTGCCTCACTAATTTGAATTTTTTGAGGAGTTACTTAAGATAGAGTAATGAAGTGTCTACATGGGTTTCATTAAGGCAGTTGACAAGGTCCAAGTGGTAGGTTGCATGTAATGCTAAGGCACATGGAATCAAAAGCAAAATGCCAAAATAGGTTCATTGATTGGAGGCAGAGAGTAGTTGTGGAAGGGTACTAATGGCAGTAATGGTATACCACAGTAATATTTTGTTCGTGATTATATGTCAATGACTTGAAAATGAATAGAGGCGGCCTGATTAGTAAGTTTGCAGATGACTTGAAACTCATTGTGGAATGTTGTCTAACCCTGTATAAGAATTTAAATCAAATTTGGGTGGAGCTTTGGCATATGGAATTTAGTGCAAGGTGGTGCATTTAGGGAATTCAAATAATATTAGAAGATACACAGTAAATGGTGGAGTACTAAGGATTGTTGATGAATATAGTGGCCTGGGAGTTGAGTTAAACTTGAAAGTGAAAGTGACAGCAGAGGTAGATGGGTGGTATATAATATAAGGTATATAATATAATGTGCTTGCTCTTGTAGAAAGGGCATAGATTATAAACATTATGTTGCAATTTTGCAAAACACTGACGAAGCTGTATTTAGTGCATTGTCTATATTTCTAGTTGCCATATTACAGGAAGGTTGTGGTTGCACTGGAGGGAGTGCACTGCAGGTTCATCAGGATGCTCCCTGGATTGGACGACTTTAGTTTTGGGGGTTAGGTTGGATAGGCAGTTGTTTATCCCTGTTAGGATTATAAAAGATTATAAGAGGCAAAATAAGATAGGTAATCAATCTTTTTCCAATGTTGGGGAAGTCAAAAACAAGAAGGCTTAGGTTTAAGGTGAGAGAAATGAGTTTTAAAGGAGATTTGAGGGAGAGGTTTTTGTTTTCATACACAGTTGGTATCGGGGAGTCAGAATCACTACATTTAAGGAACCTAGAGAGACACTTAAGTGGACAAGGCATGGAAGGATACAGACCTAGAAATGGCAAGTAGAGTTAGTTTAGATGGGCCTGTTTCTGTGCTGTGCCACTCTGAATCTGATTATTTTAAAACCAGGACTATGATTTTTGTAAGTAACTAGACAACAGGGTGACCCGTTGGGGCACCCTTTGAGAGAAAGGTAGTGCAGTCTGATGTGACCAGAATAAAAATTAAATTTTCAAGAATGCTATTGGTATTGCTTTGCTTTGGAAATTGAAGATGAAAAACTCAGTTTATTAAAGAAGAAAGACACGTATCAAGGCAAATATAACTCCTCCTTCTGATGGCAACATTGCTAGTTTTCCTCTGACAGACCGGAGACTCGGCTGACAGCTCACCCCAACTCCCCCTCCCTCCGTAGAACCGTTATCAACCGTCCCTACTTAGCGTCTAACCCGGGTTTCAACTCAACCATATGAACTACAGCTCCCACAATACACGTCGGGAGGGACAGACCAAATGCAGACGCAGTCCCTTTCCGCTGGTGGGGGTGGGTGGTGTTGACGGGTTATCACATGATGTATTTGGAGAAGTTGAGCATTTCCCAGTTTAAACTTTTGGAAAAACATTCAGTTTTTCCACGTTTCGTTCCTAGCTCAGACTGCAATCTGCTTCTTAATCATAGACCCATTTCTATCCTGCAGCTCCAACATCAATTTTTTAAAGGTGGTACCCCCTCAGATTTTTTTTGTTTGTCATAGTCGTCCTGAAGCTGAACACAAATATAATTTTAGACTGCTTGCATTACATAGAAATTAAGAGAAACAAGAAATGAGTATAATGTGTTTAATTGCACAAAGGTGCTGACGCTTTGTAGTAGTTCAACTAAGCTAAAAATGTTGATCATTTTCGTTTGTACTCGGTGTGCGAGTCTTTTTTCTTACTTATCTTGATAGATTCCAGCTGCCCTGATACTGTTTCTACGTAATTGATTGTCCCGTTGAAACCTTTCACTGTACTCGGATATGAAGCAGTAACACCAAAATCTTCAAGATGCTGATTATTCTTGATGATGTGGTTGACGCTCTCCTGAATGGATGTGACCGCTGTCCTTTGACTGCAGCAAAGGGTTTTATGGGTGTCTCAAAGCACGTCATTGTAATAAGATCTATTTATCTCTTATTAATGGGTGACATATAGGTCTGTCCCAATCCTACACATGCTGATGGTGATTAGCAGAATGTGACCGCTCAAAATAGAGCTGCCCTGCCCTTTTGCTCCGGTTGGTGTCGCTGCTGAGGCTGGCTGTGCGCGTGCGTCGTGGTGTCGCGTCCCAATTTCTATGGTAGTGGATCGGCTCTCGGGTGAAAACGGGGCAGTTGATTTTGGCGAGTGAACAATTTTATACAAATATATAACCCTGAACTTTGCCTGCATTCTTTAAGTTAGAGCATTTTAAGTTGATTTAGTGCCGCTGTAATGCACCGTTTGTGCTAATTGAAGGTCACAAACAGAGCATGAGTGTTTTAGTAGTATATAGATTGATATTAGAACTAATGTCGGACAATTTTAACTGAAGGCTGTGGAGGGACTGCTGGATGCCACTAGTAGTGCAGACTCGGACCTCTTGCTTCGATACAGAGAATGCCATTTGCTGGTTTTGAAAGCTCTGCAGGATGGGCGTGCTTATGGATCTCAGTGGTGTAACAATAAAATCACTAGGTGCGTAAGTAACATATTTCATTACCTTTTGCAGCTTGTTCCATGAAACACTGGATATTAATGCAGGAATACTTGCTGATGCAGTTCTCATTATCACTGATCACAATTTCAAAACAGCTGGAGAGAAAGGGAGTCCCAAGTTTAACATTTGTGTAGAGTCTTGAAGTTGGGAGTATATTGTGCTGAGTCTTTGTCAAGTCAGAGTGTGCCAGTGTGATTTATATATAGTGCATTTTGTGCTATCATATTTTGATTTATAACAAGTATCCTTATCAATTCTGTATTTGTGTAAATGAAATTTAATTAAAAAAAAAGGAAAAAAGCCAGAGTGAAACGAAGAACAAATATCACGTAAATGTTAAATCTTCAGAGGTGGTAAGAAACTTCTGGGCACATATGCATTAAACTTGTTCATGTAAATTCTCCAATAGAAAATATGCAGTGAGGTGTGGGATTTAACACACAACCACAATATTAATTGCCTATGTTTATGATTAGTGCGTGGAGAGAAATTTGTCTTGGCACTTCTGCCACTGGGTATAATTTTCCTTAATACTGGTACAGTTGGAATCTCTGGTACAGAGCATAGTTATGAATCATATGTAAAAAGCACTAGCTTTCATTTATGTAGAGTTTTTACATCGAATTGCATAGAGAATCTTAGAGTTATCAATTAAAATGATGTCTAGCCACAAAATATAAGCAAGGTGACCAAAATTTTGAAGGTGGGTTTTCGGGAGCCGATAAATAAAGACTGAAGTTGAAGAAATTAAATATTTGAAGTCTAAATATTTGATAACTCAGCCACCAATGGTAGAGCAGAGAAAATTGTGGATATACAAGAGGCCTTAAGTAGAGGAGAGTGGACGTTTGGGACAATGGAAAGGTTAGCAATGATGAAGAAGAATCTTTATGCCATCATGTATGAATGCAGTTCAAATGATCTGTAGCTTGTAACTGGTTCCTGATCTGTTCAAATAGGTGCCTAATTGAGTGCCGTGATGAGTACAAGTATAATGTCGATGCTGTGGAGTTGCTCATTAGGCATCATCTGGTGAACATGCAGCAGTATGATATCCACTTAGCCCAGGTAAGGACATACAATAAAGTTGGTATATTACAATCAATAATGTACTTTGCAATTTTTTAATCAATGGGGGACATTTTTCTTGTTGTTCAAAAACTCCAAACCACAGAAAATACCCATAAAATACTGAAACAAGCAGAATTCTACTTTGTTGTACAGTCAGCCCACCTTATCCGCGAATTCAACCGACCGCAAATCTAGAAAACCCGGAAATGCTCTTCCAGCACTTGATGTTCGAGCATGTACAGACTTTTCCCATGTCATTTTTCCCTAAACATTGCAGTATAACAACTATTTTACGTAGCATTTACATTGTATTAAGTATTATAAGTAATCTAGAGATGATTTAAAGTATACGGGAGGATGTGTGTGGGTTATCGTGGATCAGGATCGAAAAAAATCGTAAGTTTTCTTACTAAGTAAGTCGGAACAGGTACATCTGCTATTATTTAGTGTCAGTTAGTCAACCGTTTGTTTTAGTATATAGTATATATTTTACCTTTCTATGCAAGTATGTATACACACAAGTATGTATGTAAGAACGTATGTTTCAGTGCTGGCTCGGGAACAGAAGCTCCTGAGTTTGATCCAGTGACAGATCGCTGTCAAAAGCCCAAAACCCAATAATTAAACCACTGTGTTGCTTAGTAATAATTGTAGCTTTCATCGGGGCAGGGTCTTTCTCACTTTATCCTTTAAAATTGTTCTGATCGTTGACCGACATAGCCTAACGCTTTTCCAATGACCAATAGCGTTTCACCTCTTTCCGATCACTTTATTTTCAATCGTGATTATTTTCGTGAACAGAAACACTGCAGATTCAGAGCTCACCACCGGGTCCTAATGTCCACCGAACTGCGACAAGTTAAATAAGGTCTGGGGTTCCGCTGGGTCCTAAGGACCACTGCATTAAGACGTGGTTGATTAAGGGATTTGAGCATCCGCGATTTTTGGTATCCGCGAGGGGTCCAGGAACCAGTCCCTCGCGGATAAGGACTGTATTATTAATAACTTTAATAGAAGTTGATTAACATCAAATAAAGGAGATAGATAATTGTGCCTGGTAATGTTTACATTTGAAATGAATTATCAACTCAATAAATACTTAAGTATTTTGTGTGCAAGCAATGTAAAGTTAAGTTTGAAAATGCAAACTTCGCAACAACAAAGAAATGTTTATTTCATACAGCAATCACTGATTAAGGATAGTCAGCATGACTTTGTGTGTGGTAGGTTGTGTCTAACCAATCATAAAGATTTGGAGGAAGTAACCAAGAAAGTTGAAGAAGGCAAGGCAGTGGATGTTGTCTACCTGGACTTTAGCAAGGTATTTGACAAGGTTCCGAATGGGAGGTTGGTCAAAAAGGTTCAGTTGTTAGACATTCAAGATGAGGTAGTAAATTGGATTAGACATTGGCTTTGTGGGAGAGGCCAGAGAGTGGTAGTAGAGGGTTACTTCTCTGACTGCAACCCTGTGACAAATGGAGTGCAATGGGGATAGATGCTGGGTCCATTATTGTTTGTCATCTATATCAAATGATCAGGATGAAAATGTGGTTAACTGGATCAACAAAGTTGTGGATGACACCAAGACTGGGGGAGTAGTGGACAGCGAGGAAGACTATCAGAGCTTTGCAGCAGGATGTGGACCAGCTGGAAAAATGGACTGAGAAATGGCAGGTCAATGAAGACTCCACATATCAGCTACTTACAATACAGTCCTAGCATCTCTACCCCAGCATCTCCACAACAGTTCACATTTCCATTCATGCAAAGTTAAGACCAATGACCCTCTCAATGCCTCTACTACTCTTTACAACCCTCGTGTGATTACTTTACCTTTAAACATCTCAGAGTCTGTAAGCCACAAAACTACCCACCATGGATCAGAAATGAAGAAATTTCTCAGATGAGTGGCAAAGCATCTTCGAGACAACACAGCCAAATCCAGTTGCAGTGATTTACTACTGTTTGATGGGCAGATGCAATTTAATGCAAACGAGTGTATGGTGTTGCACTTCGTTTGGTCTTGCACAGTAAATGGTAGAGCACTGAGGAGTGCAGTGGATCAAAGGGATCTGGGAATACAGGTGCATAATTCATTGAAAGTGGCCTCACAGGTGGAGAGTGTCATAAAGAAGCCTTTTGGCACATTGGCCTTTATAAATCAAAGTACTGAGTACAGGAGATGGTATGTTATGTTGACGTTGTATAGGACATTGGTGAAGCCTGATTTGGAGTATTTACAGTTTTGGCTACCTACCTGCAGGAAGGATGTAATTAAGGTTGAAAGAGTACAGGGAAAATTTACAAGGATGTTGCTGGGTCTGGAGGACCTGAGTTAATACGTAGAACATTGAGAGGAAATTTGATAAAGGTATACAAAATTATGAGAGGTATAGTTTGGTAAATGCAAGCAGGTTTTTTACACTGAGGTTGAGTGGGACTACCATCAGAGGTCATGGGTTAAGGGCGAAATGTGAAAAATTTATGGGGAACATAAGGGAACTCTTCTTCATTCAGAAGGAGGTGGAATGAGCTGCCAGCGCGCATGGTGCATGCAAGCTTGATTTCAACATTTAAGCTAAGTTTGGATAGGTACAAGGATGGTAGGTGTATGGACGGCTATGATCGCTATGATGAGAATAGGCAACTTAAATAGTTTGGCATAGACTAAATGGAATGAGGGGCCTGTCTCTGTGCTCTAATAGTGAATGATTTGGTACATCATGTAAGCTCTTTGGCAAACTCTCAGGATTAAAAATGATGTGGTTCCACTGCAATTTGATTCTGTGGTGGAGAATGAAGCCACTGTGGGAACACCGGACTCCCCACAGATGGAAGGGTAGTTTGAGAGGTGATACACTTATGCTGGGCTTCTGTGTGTTCCTTGTGCATAGCTTCATGGTTCTTAGTACCATCTTCAAAGCTCCAGCTTCACTGTTCTGACAAGTTCTGGTGTTAACTAATAATTAGAGCATAGTAGATGGGCTGTTATCAACACAATTAATAAAAACTATGTCTTTCTAATGGGAAAATGGGATGGGAAGTTCTATCACAAACGAGAGGAACTCAGCAGGCCAAGCAGCATCTACGGAAAAGAGTACCGGTGTCATTTCGGGCCAAGACCCTTCATTAGGACTGCTCTATCATGCCTGTGATTACAGTTGTACCCGGCTACAAGATAGTTCAACTGTAGATCGACATAAAACTTATCAACATTCTTTACTCAGCTGTAAATCCTTGTGATTTTTGGAGGCTTTTTAATGGTCTTGCTTCCTACAGAAAATTTAAACAGTTGTTAAAGTTAATACGATTAGCATTTTATGGCAAGATCTTTGACAAAACTTAATATATGTCTGAGCTTCAGAAAATAAATTGGCTGAGAAGTGGTGAGAGGGTTTGGTGCAGTCATACTGCAACACTATGACAATGAAATTGATCGTAGACTGCAGCTGGATGACAAATAGTTAGCTTAGAAGCTCAATTGTGTTACATTTTTTGCCACACACAGAAATTCCTTTGTGTGGATGGTTATTTCCTTAATTTTTAATGACATTTATTTTATGCTCTAATTAAAAGTGTAGTTAGAATGTAGATTACTGTGTGAACTCTTTAGTGGGAGTCTCAAAAATATAACCCAAGACAACATTTTGTTGAAGTTGTGTGTTCCTAATCTGATGGGTTCTGAATGTTTTTATATCTGCAATGTACATTGTACTATTTTTTATTAAACTAATGACAGTATTTTATTCTGACAGTCAATGGAGAATGGCCTGAATTACATGGCTGTAGCCTTTGCCATGCAGTTGGTGAAGATTCTCTTGGTAGATGAGAGAAGCATTAGCCATATCACTGAAGCAGATTTATTCAACACTATTGAAACACTTATGAGGATCAGTGCTCATTCCAGAGGAAATGCACCTGAAGGGTATGTATTAGAATTGGTTTGGGAATAGGTTCAAAAACATAGTAAATTGAAATCCAGTCCTTTCAGAATGATGTAAACTAAGTTTTAATTGTGAGATTTGAAAGCTCAAGAGTTATCGGTGGTGCTCATGCTGGGTATTTCCTGTGAACTGGCTATTACCAAACATCTCAAAGCATATTTCATTGATGATCTTGTCAATAACCTGTTTAGATCAGCATTTGTTTGCATCTGTTTCCCTTGTCTGCAAAAAAACCTTGTCTTCCAGAGCATTCGTATTTGGCTATACATAAATGTTGTAAGTCGGTATTGATGTTATCAATTTAATCAAGATTCATGATTCAGGGCTTCCACCATGTTTCAGAGGTGCAGATAACTGCCGTTTATTTCTGAACAGATTGCCACAGCTCATGGATCTTCTGAGGGCTAACTATGAAGCCATGATGGATCGTGCACATGGCGGCCCCAACTTCATGATGCATTCTGGGATATCACAAGCATCAGAATATGATGACCCACCTGGACTTCGGGAGAAGGCAGAGTATTTACTGAGGGAATGGGTGAACCTATACCACTCTGCAGCAGCTGGACGGGACAGCACCAAAGCATTCTCTGCCTTTGTTGGGCAGGTAAGGGTGAGGGTAGTGTTTCTGAATAAGAAAGGAGATAGCTAATGGAAGCTACTTAATCTTGTGTGATGAGCAAGGTGAAAACTGCTGAAATCCATGTGTTTGTAGAGTTTGATGCAACATATAGACAATAGGTGCAGAAGTAGACCATTCGGCCCCTCGAGTCTGCACCGCCATTCTGAGATCATGGCTGATCATTCACTATCAATACCCAGTCCCTGCCTTGTCCCCATATCCCTTGATTCCCCTATCCATCAGATATCTATCCAGCTCCTTCTTGAAAGCATCCAGAGAATTGGCCTCCACCGTCTTCCGAGGCAGTGCATTCCACACCTCCACAACTCTCTGGGAGAAGAAGCTCTTCCTCAACTCTGTTTTAAATAACTGACCTCTTATTCTCAATCCATGCCCTCTGGTACTGGACTCTCCCAACATCTGGAACATATTTCCTGCCTCAATCCTATCAAATCCTTTAATTATCTTAAACGTTTCAATCAGATCCCCTCTCAATCTCCTCAATTCCAGCGTGTACAAGCCCAATCTCTCCAATCTCTCTGCGTAAGACAGCCCTGCCATCCCAGGAATCAACCTAGTGAATCTACGCTGCACTTCCTCAATTGCCAGAATGTCCTTCCTTAAACCTGGAGACCAAAACTGTACACAATATTCCAGGTGTGGTCTCACCAGGGCCCTGTACAAATGCAAAAGAACATCCTTGCTCTTGTATTCAATTCCCCTTGTAACAAGGGCCAACATTCCATTTGCCCTCTTCACTGCCTGTTGCACTTGCTCATTCACCTTCATTGACTGATGAACTAGGACTCCTAGGTCTCTTTGCATTTCTCCCTTACCTAACTCTACACCGTTCAGACAATACTCTGCCCTCTTGTTCCTTCTTCCAAAGTGGATAACTTCATATAGGCTATTTGGCACAATTGGTTAATGTTGGCATTTGTTCTAAAGTTGAGCATAATCCTGAAAAACTGACGGGAGTAAGAGAAAGATGCTGGAGAGGTAGTAATAGGGGACAAGGAAATGTGTGCCGGAAGTTTGAGAGTGTCAGGGAGCAGAAGTGAGTGAAGCTGCTATTACTAGGGAGAAGGTGCTTGAGAAACTGAAAGGTGTGAAGGGAGATAAGTCGTCTAGACCAGATGGTGTACACCCCAGAGTTCTGGAAGAGCTGACTGAAGAGCTTGTGAAGGCTTTAGTAACAAGCTTTCAAGAATCAGTGAAGTCTGACATGGTGCCAGAGGACTGGAAAATTGCCAATATCACTCCACTCTTCAAGAAGGAAGCAAGGCAGAAGAAGGGAAATTATAGTCCAGTTAGTCTAACCTCAGTGGATGGGAGGATGTTAGGTGATTGATTGTCAAGGATGTGGTTTCAGGGTACACAGACACATGACAAAATAGGCCAAAGTCAGCATAAATCTGGCCTGACAGATCTGTTGGAATTCTTTGAAGCAATAACACATAGAATAGACAAGGGAGAATCAATGGATTGTAGCGGTGTGCTACACACAGCGCTGAAATAATGACACGCAGTCAGTGAGTTGCAGTTGCAAAAGAGATTTATTCAAACTTCACGGCCTCGTTTTAAAGCCTTCCTGTTCCCACCCTCCCTGGAGCGGGGGCGCGTATTCACAGTCCCGTCCCGCGCACGGGCTTTTCCCCTTGCTGGTGAAGCAGACTTGGCGCCCTTTTTGGGACCGGCCTCAATGCCGGCCCGCGCCACTTTGTGAGCCGGTTCAAGTGCGCTGGGAAGTGGGTCGCCACAGAATGTTGTATACTTGGATTTCAGAAGGGTTTTGACAAGGTACCACATATGAGGCTGCTTAACAAGTTAAGAGCCCATGGTATTATAAGAAAAATTCTAGCATGGATAGAGGATTAGCTGATTGGCAGGAGGCAAAGAGTGGGAATAATGGAAGCCCTTTTTTGTGTTTGGCTGCCGGTGGCCAGTGGTGTTCTACAGGGATTTGTGTTGGGACAGCTTTTTACGTTATTTGTCATTGATATGCATGATGGAATTAATGGCTTTATGGCCAAGTTGATGGACGATACAAAGATAGATGGAGGGTTAGGTAGTATTGAGGAAGCAGGGGGGAAACAGAAAGACTTAGGTTAGGAGAATGGGCAGATGGAATGCAGGGTCGGGAAGTGTTGGGTCATGCACTTTGACAGCAGAAATAAGAATATAGACTACTTTCTAAATAGAGAGGAAATTTTAAAAAGTGAATTGCAAAGGGACTTGGGAGTCTTTGTACAGGATTCCCTAAAGGTTAACTTACAAGTTGAGTGGGTGGTGAGGAAGGCAATGTTAGCGTTCATTTCAAGAGGACTAAAATATAAAAACAAGGTTGTAATGCTGAGGCATTATAAGGCACTGATGAGGCCTCACTTGGAGTATTGTGAGCAGTTTTGGGCCCTTATCTAAGAAAAGGAGGGGTGGCATTGGAGAGGAGTCAAATGAGTTTTGCAAAAATGATTCGGGATTGAAAGGTTTGTCATGTGAGGTGCGTTTGATGGCTCTGGGCCTGTACTCAAATTCAGAGAATCGGGGAATCTCATTGAAGTCTATCAAATGTTGAAAGACCTCAATAGAGTGGATTTGGAGAGGATGTTTCCTATGGTGGAAGAAGACCAGAGGATACAGCCTCAATAGAGAGATGTCCATTTAGAACAGAGATGAAGAGGAATTTCTTTAGCCAGTGAATCTATGGAATCTGTTGTCACATGAGGCTGTGGAAGCCAAGTCATTTGGTATATTTAAGGGAGAGGGTGATATATTCTTGATAAGCTAGGGCATGAATGTATACAGGGAAAAGGCAAGAAATCGGGGCTGAGAGGGAAATGGATCATCCGTGGAGAGATGGGAGAGCACTCGATGGGGCAAGCGGCCTAATTCTGCTCCAATATGTTCTTATGGAGTCTAGACTTAATGGTTGATGAGACCTTTGCTATAGTCAGCACCTCGAGTAGCATACTCCATAGTTCCTCTACTTGCCAAGATTTCTCTTTAATTTGCTAATAAATTTTGTATAGGCTTTTCTAAGGATTACTTTTTTCACTATCCACAAAATGGTTGTCACTTATGGGTTTGCATGTTAGTGCTATATATTACCCCTTTACATCACCTCAGATTTTGGATCAAGCACTATTATTTTACTGATCTCTCTCCAAATGAGTCCTGCATTCTCTATCTCCTTCCTGTTGCCTGAGTGTCTTCACCAGATAAAGCTGCAGAATTTCAAATAAAGGTTCTGACTAATGCCATTTGTCCTGTAAGTGGAATTAGAGACATTGAGATGAGAGTAGGAGAATGTGGTGGAAAAGAAGGTATTAGGGAGATCATGGGAAGGACAGAGCTGTGTAAATATGCACTGGCATTCCCTTCCCTAACTTCTACTTTCTTACTCTCTCACAATCCTTTTCCTACATATCCACCACTCTAGCTCCTCCTCGCATCAGTCAACAGTCCTACGCTTTTTAGCTCTTGCTTCATCTCCTTACCAATCTGCAGCACCTGCCAGCTGTCAATCCTGAACTCTCTGGCCTTAAAGATAAATGGATAGATCTATTAGTATGCTGCATATATGTCTTTTGAGATCTTCAACCTTTCTGCTCTTAAAGGCCACCAAAAGTATAACTGCTTTTGTATTTTTTTTTAGTTTTTAGTTATTTTTTCTGTTGGCATTTTAATCTGAGGAATAACTCAAATGGTGATCTAATGTACCTGTTTCACTTCTCATTTTGTCAACTGGATACGATAGCAATACTTGCAGCTGATCTATTAAAGTATGGAACTGTGAACATAGTTTGTTGATGCAGTGTTCCTTGTTAGATGTTGAAATTCTGTTTTCCCTCCAGATGCACCAGCAGGGAATTTTGAAGACTGACGACCTTATTACTCGTTTTTTCCGCCTCTGTACCGAAATGTGCGTTGAAATTAGTTACCGTGCACAACAGGAGCAACAGCACAATCCTTCTGCCAATCCCACAATAATCAGGGCCAAGTGCTATCACAACTTAGATGCTTTTGTCAGATTGATAGCCCTGCTGGTCAAACACTCTGGGGAAGCTACCAATACAGTTACTAAAATAAATCTTCTTAACAAGGTGAGTCCATTCTGCAGTCTAGCGCTTTTGTCATTGGTGTTTTTTTAATTGTTGAGTGGGATTTGATAGGAGTGTTGCACATCCAAATCAACAGATTGTTTTCAGTGACAGGTGGAACCTTCCTTTCACTGCTAGTACTCAGATTTCATTTGTATTGAGGGGTCTGAGTTGAAAATGTCTGCTGAACCATTTTGTCCCCATCAGTTTTTGGCCTCCCTTGAATAGACATTTAACAGATCTGCCTCCATCTCAGCCCTACAACCTACAGTTGTGTGATTTCTGATGTTAGCAAAGCTGCTTAACAGGGGATTAGGTGGAACCCAGCTTACTACTTTAGTTATTTATCAGTTGGGTCAGCATGTTATCTTCATTGGTCACTCAGCAATTTTTAAAATCAATTCAGAATTTAGTGATCAGATTATTATTGACTAACAGATCAAGCCTCAATAAAATTGGGTAATTTTTCCCAAACAAGATGTTAAAATTCCAGAGTTGTTTAATCTATTAACCTTTGTCTTTGGCAGTCATTGTCCTGAGCTAATCAGTGCGGTTAACTTACAGTTGGCCTGGTAGTATGGGTTACTGGTCTACGGGGAAGAAGAGAGAAAGAGAAAGTTAATTGAGATATGTACTGCCAAAATATAAGTATTGGATCACCTTCTACCATGACAATGCAATTTGGTAATAATCCAGTTATTGAATATGTTCTGAAGAGTCTAATGTTAAGAGTGGAGATAATCGGCATTTCATAATTGGGTACCATGCTAATGCGTGCATCTAGAAAATCATGAAGATTGGTTATGGCTGAGTAGAGATACTAGAGCTGCATGAACTACCATCTTTGCAGAAGAGGATTTTTAAAAAATATTTACAAATCTGATGCTTGCAGGTTCTGGGGATTGTAGTAGGAGTCCTACTGCAAGATCATGAAGTACGTCAGAGTGAGTTTCAGCAGC